>NC_058082.1:390224707-390520240 GCF_014858855.1 Bufo gargarizans | reverse complement strand
AAATAGGGACGAAATTTGAGAATTTCATTTTTTTTGCCTAATTTTTCATTTTAACCCATTTTTTCCCACTTACAAAGCAAGAGTTAACAGACAAACAAGACTGTAACTTTATTGCCCTGACTCTGCCATTTACAGAAACACCCCATATGTGGCCGTACACTACTGTACTGCCACACAGCGGGGCGTAGAGTGAAAGGTGCGCAGTTTTGTTTTTAGAGTGCTGATTTTTTATGGACCGGTTTATTTACACCGTGTCCTGTTTCAACCCCCCTGATATCCCCCTGGACTAGAAACTCCCTAAAAGTGACCCCATTTTGGAAACTACGGGATAAGGTGGCGGTTTTGTTGGGATTATTTTTAGGGTACATATTTTTGGTTGCTCTATATTACATTTTTGTGAGGCAAGGTTGACAAAAATTAAAATTCAGAAATTTCATCTCCATTTGATATTAACTGTTGAGGTACATCTAAAGGGTTAATAAAGTTTGTAAAATCAGTTTTGAATACCTTGAGGGGTGTAGTTTATTAGATGGGTCACTTTTGTGGAGTTTTTACTCTAGGGGGGCATCAGGGGGGCATCAAAATGGACATGGTGTCAATAAAAAAGGCCATAAAAAATCGGCCTTCCAGAAACCATGTCGGTCCTTTCCTTTTGCGGCCTCCCTTTTACTGATACAGCAGTTTACGACCACAAATGTGGCGTTTCTGTAAACTGAAATATCAGGGTAATAAATGTTAAGTTTTGTTTGGTTGTTAAGGCTACTTTCACACTAGCGTTCGATCGGATCCGTTCTGAACGGATCCGATCATAATAATGCAGACGGAGGCTCCGTTCAGAACGGATCCGTCTGCATTATTTTAGCATATAAAAGCTAAGTGTGAAAATAGCCTCGTACGGATCCGTCCAGACTTTCAATGTAAAGTCAATGGGGGACGGATCCGCCTGAAGATTGAGCCATATTGTGGCATCTTCAAACGGATCCGTCCCCATTGACTTACATTGTAAGTCTGGACGGATCCGTACGCCTCCGCACGGCCAGGCGGACACCCGAACGCTGCAAGCAGCGTTCAGCTGTCAGCCTGTCCGTGCGGAGGCGAGCGGAGGCTGAACGCCGCCAGACTGATGCAGTCTGAGCGGATCCGCTCCATTCAGACTGCATCAGGGCTGGACGGCTGCGTTCGGGTCCGCTCGTGAGCCCCTTCAAACGGAGCTCACGAGCGGACACCCGAACGCTAGTGTGAAAGCAGCCTAACCCTTGCTTTGTTACCGGAAAAAAACGGATTGAAATGGAAAAGTGCCAAAAATAGCTATTTTGGCACATTTTTTTTTTTTTTTACCGTGTTAATCTGGGGGGTTAGGTCATGGGGTATTTTTATAGAGGAGATTCTTACGGACGTGGCGATACCTAATAAGTCTACTTTTTTACAATTATTTAGGTTTTAGACTATATTATCCTTTTTGATACAAAAAATAATTTTTGTATCTCTAAAGTCTGAGTCATTATTTTTTTTTTTTGCCGATTATCTTATGTAGGGGCTCATTTTTTGTGGGATGAGAGGATGGTTTTATTGGCACTATTTTGGGGCTATAGTACTTTTTGATCGCTTGCTATTAAAATTTTTGTTGGGTAAGGTGACAAAAAAAAAGTTATTTTTCTGCACCTTTTTTTTTTTGGGGACCGTGTTAATCTGGAGGGTTAGGAGATACCTAATTTGTATACTTTTTTAAAATTATTTTAGTTTTTAAATTTTTTTTGGGGCAGGCACAAGTGTCTCAAGTGTGAGAACCATAGTTTTTTTGTCCGATTGTCAGTGGCTACATTGGGATGTAAATTTAGTACTCCATAGAAGTGTGGTACTCCCTAAAGCAACCAATAATGCAGAGGCCCGGATGATCGGGGCATGTGTCACATTGAGTAGTGGTGTCCTTCCGTATACCCCTCCTGTGACTAACTCTGCACCTTTTTTGGGTTCGTCCCTTCTTTCCAGTATGGAGGACCACATCTGGAAAGTGTTGGCCAGGGACGATCTGGGCGCCTCCAGTTCCTGAGGTACTCCGGCCTGCTCTTTCCCGGTCCAAAAAGATCAGGGCCTTGAGGACTGCCTCATAGAACTGAAAGAATGTCCCTGTGTTGCCAGCGCTCCGGGACAGCACAAAAAGAGTTATACATGGCAACCTGCGCTAAGTAGACCGCAACTTTTTTGTACCAAGCCCCGGTTTTGAGCATGGCATTATATGGCTTGAGGACTTGATCAGAGAGATCAACGCCTCTCATATACCGATTGTAGTAGACGATACAATCAGGCTTGAGGAAAGTTGCCGTGGTACCTCGCACAGGGACAGGGGTGATGCCGTTTCCATGAATTGTGAACAGTACAAAGACATCCTTCTTGTCCTTATATCTGACCAGCAACAGGTTTATAGTGGTAAGGGCACAGGTCTCACCCCTGGGGATAGGTACCTGGAGGGGGGGGGGGCAGGGAGGCCACATTGATTCTTCCGCTTGGTCCCACAAGTGGACGTGGATCTGGCGGCAAGGGACTGGAACAAGGGGATACTAGTATAAAAGTTATCCACGTAAAGGTGGTAACCCTTATCTAGCAGTGGGTGAAAAAGGTCCCACACAAGTTTCCCGCTAACAACCAGTGGGGGGACATTCTGGGGGTTTAATACGGGAATCTCGCCCCTTGTACACACGAAACTTGTAAGTGTACCCTGAGGTACTCTCACAAAGTTTGTACAGCTTCACGCCATACCTCGCCTGCTTTGAGGGAACATACTGGCGGAAAATGAGTCTCCCCTTGAACGCAATGAAAGACTCATCAACCGCGACCTAGGCCTGTACAAATTTGGCCCCAAAGTGATCGATGACCGGCCGTATCTTATATAGACTGTCATAGGCAGGATCACCTCGGGAGGGGGGGGGGGGGGGGGGACATGCTGCATTATCTGAATAATGCAGGCATTTCCGGATGGCCTCAAACCGGGAGCGTGTCATGGCCGTACTGTAAAGTGGGGGTCTGGTAGAGGACGTCCCCACTCCAGTAATGCCCGACACTGTTTTTTTTTTTTTTTGACTAGGCCCATATGCAGCACGAGGCCCCAAAATGTCCTCATCTCGGCTATACTGACCAGGGTCCAGCCACCGGGCCTAGCCAAAAAGGAGCTTGGGTGTTGAGCAACAAACTGTTGGGCGTACAGGTTCGTCTGCTCCACCATTAGATTTACCAGTTGGTCACTGTAAAAATGACTAAAAAAGTCATATTCAGTGAAGCCCATTGTGGAAATCTGGATTCCTGGTTGGCCTACAAAATCAGGAATTACGGGCTCAAATCGCTCTGGGGTACACCAAACAAGTTCACCGGCAGGGGGACGAAAAACTAGTACGAGCCCCAGAGCTGCTCGTACTAGAGTGGGCCACAGGGTCCCTAACATGGCGGTCCCCTTGCTCCGCCTGGCAGCATCTCTGCCGCCTTGGGGGCTCATCATCATCGCTAGATAACAGGAAAGTGGATGATAACAGGAAAGTGGGGTCATCCTCGTCCTCAAAGGGACTCTTCTACTCTGAGGCAAGCTGGGCATATGCCTCCTCGGCCGAGAACATCCAGCGGGCCATAGGGGAGTGTGTGTCTGCGCTAACAGTGGCCGGATGCTAAGAATGCCGGCCACAGTCAGCTTACAAAAAAGAAAAAAGTTGGGGGGGGCAGGAGGGCAAGCAGCAGCACCCCTGGGGGGTCTAAGGTTCCACAGCTTCGCTGTAGACCCCAGACACCCTACTTAGGGTAATGCAGGAAAACTTTTTTTTCCCCACTAACTTTCCCTTTTATTTTCCCTGCCTAACCCAACCTTTCTCTAGACTTTCCCTAGACTTTCCCTAATTACCTGCTGATAAAGATGGGGGGTGCTGGGGCACAGTTGGGGTTGAGATCCACACGTGAAGGCAGCGCTCCTCTCACCTAGGGCTCCGGACACAAAAGGAGGAGGAGAGGAGAGCTGCTATTATTTGAATCTCCCGCCGGCCCACCAACCTACCAATCAGAGGCGATCCCGACAGGTGATGTCACCGTCAGCTCTCAGGATCACAGGATGGTGATTGGTGGGGTAAAATCACACCACCGATCACCATCCTGTTCCAGGTTATCGGGTCCTCAGAGACCCGAATAATCCAGAAACGCAGCAAACCGCAGGTCTGACTTGACCTGCGGTTTTCTGCGATTGCCGACATGGGGGGGGGGGGGGGGTCACAGGACCCCCCAGCACATCTAGCCAAGGTGTCTGCTCAATGATTTGAGCAGGCACCGGGTCCCGATCACCACACGCCGGGCGGCGGTGATCGGAACTATACATGCCGTACCAGTACGTCATGTGTCCTGAAGAGGTTAACAAGCAGAAATTTTCTCTGACACAGCATTCAAAACTACAGTTTACTTTTCTCTCCCATTTTCTCTCTCTGGATCAACTTGCAGGATGACAGGCCGAACTGGATGGACAAATGTCTTTTTTCGGCCTTATGTACTATGTTTCTATGTTACTATTTTACCTGCTGTGCAGAGAAAAAAAATCAGTTGAATCCTTCCAAAATCGCCATCAGTTGTAGAAATATTATAAGAAATCCGCTCGCATCAGACTTTGTGTAAGGAAAGGTAAAAATCTCAACCGCAGTCAGAGTCAGACACAAGGGTTACCATCTTGAATTCTTGCTGAGCACTCGCCCTCCCCCTGCCCAGTCTGTTTCTTTTATTTACTCACAAAAGGTGTAACAATAGAAAAGGGGCTGGCCCATCACCCGACCACTTACTTCATGTAACAAGGATGCAGGAAGTGATGACATAGGAAGACAAGACACCATCATTTGGAATAACATAGCCAGCTAACAAACACATGTATACTATAACCTCCCATAACCTATCTTATAACCATTGGAGTTAACTTTATCCAGCCTTGCTCAGTGATCAATGCCTGATAAAGCTACCATGATCCTCATGCATGTTTATTACAGGACAACGTCATTATCTCCAGCGGCTGATCAGGCGCACTAGAGACAACAAACACACGTTCCTTTCATATATTGTTCTCTTAACAAATGCATCCACACCAAGCCAATAAATCTGCGTCTTGAGCGGGGGCCCTAGCCGGCGTCCATACATCAGCCCACAAAACACTGCTCTGCTGAATACATCAGTCTACCCCGGCCCACAGCCCAATGCTTAGCACATGGACCATTTGCCGACAGAGACCTCTGCGCCGAGCAGCTGTGACAGGACATACACAGGAGGATATCCACTCCAATGGTTTACCCTGACACTGAGAGACATGATGACAATACACAACATATTAGAAACACATCCTAATAAAATTTCCACAACACGAGTCCCCCCTCAGGCGCAAGTCCAAAAAATTAATCTCCCGTGGTTCATGATGCACCACAAAATAGATAGCATTAACACAGGAATTGAGATATTGGGCAAACTGAGAATGATTTGAACACACTTCAAACAGATGAAATATAATCGAGATCTACTCGACTACAAATCAAAACAAGTATACACCTGGACGGAGGCCAAAGCGAATGCTTCACGTTCTATTTTAAAAAGGCTGCGCCCAAAAAGGAAATATTCACAGAAGGTGTCATTCAGTTCCACTGATATGGAGTCTCCGGATTCCGAATTGGATACAGCAGCACCCTCCACCTCCTCCCCGACGACTAACATCTCACATAAGATGGCTGCAAAAAACGACGGGCGGGTAGGAGGCATACAAAATCGCTGTTACCCGGAGCGACACAGGAAAGGAAAAATTAGTAAGTAATCAACTTGTCTGCATCTCTACTCTCTAGAGATGAAATTAATGTCCTCAAAAGAGGCCTAACATTCTCACCTACTTGTCATCTGTATAAAACCATCCTGGTTGTCAATAGGCTTGCTCGCAACCTTACACTGAGGCGACATTTCCGAATGTCCTTGAGGGCCATGAAAACAGCAGCCTCTTGGCAACTCAGGATGTAGCAATACCCCCCAACATTGATACCAGTACATGAAACATGTCTATGAAATGTAGCAGCATGAGTTTTATTGAAATGATGCATACTTGTAGTTTACAGGAGTCCCATACAGAGCAGGCAGACCTTGAACGGATTAATACATCCATTGGTTACAATACTTCTAATCGGGATTATGACCCAATCCAATCAAGGTCCCCTGCCGTGGACCGGTATGACCAAGGGAGAGTCACAAGCGTTGTGGCAGTTAAAAGATAGGGACGACATAATCATAAAACAGGCTGACAAGGAGGGAGCGATGGTTGTACTCGATAGCGGAATGTACAAATCAAAAATTGAGGCGAAGCTCAGTAACACAAATGTATATGCTGCATTAAGAAGCAACCCAGAGAAGAAAAAGAAAAAAAGAGGCAACCCAGTCCCCTCCTTTGTCGCTAGGATTGGAGTCAGATTTTTTCAGTAAGAAAGAAACAGAATATATTTATATGGAGTATCTGATTATATCTTCCATGCGCTCCCTAAAACACATAAAGATGTTTTCCTCCCCCCCCCCCCCCCAGACCAATAGTGGCAGCAATTGGTTCATTCACAGAGAGATTATCACAATGGGTAGACTCACTTCTGCAACCAGGGTTCCTTAGAGACACTAGATCAATAATACAGGCATTTGATAACATGGAATGGTCCAAACAATATGTATGAATCACAGCTGATGTGGTCTCTTTGTATACAAACATACCACATGAGCTGGCCCTTAGATCCCTGGCGTGGTTTTTGAGGACATACACTGACTTCACAATGGGACTGAAGGAATATGTAGTTATGGTGGTGGACTTCTTCCTAAGGCGCAATTTCTTCATGTTCAACAGTTAATTTTACTTACAGGTCTCTGGGGTGTCGATGGGGGCCAAGTTCTCTCTCTCAATGGCCAATATTTTCATGGCATGGTGAGAGACGAGCTTTCTCCTCATTGACACCCATCCTTTTTGGGAACATATCAGGTGGTATGGCCGTTACATCGATGACCTGATACTAATTTGGTCTGGTGGTGTGGCGGCAATACCACCCTTTGCCCAATATCTCAATTCCTGTGTTAATGCTATCTCTTATGGTGCATCATGAACCATGGGAGATTTCTTTTTTTGGACTTGCGCCTGAGGTAGGACTCGGCCACTGCTACTATACACACTTCCACCTTTAGGAAATCCCTGGCAGGCAACACTATATTGCACGGCTCTTCTTGTCACCCACCACATACAGTACAGAATATACCAACGGGTGAATTGATCCGTGCTAGACGGAACTGCACAAATGTTGATTCCTTTATGGAGGAAGCAGGGGAAATTATGAGCAGATTGACACAAAGGGGATATTCACGTAAACATATAGATATTTGTGTACAGCAGACGTTAGACATGGATAGAAACCTGATAGTTTACCCGGCGAGGAGACAGATACAAACTGAATCACGGGTATCATCAGACATAACCCTCCAGAGTACATTTGTAACACAATATAGCGTGGAGTTTCCCGAGATCTGTAAGATCATTAAGCGGCATTTTCCGGTCTTGGCATTTGATAAACAATGGGCAATAATAGCAGTGGGGGTGTAAGATGTGCAGCCCGCAGAGCCCCCACAGTAGCAACCTATGTTAGTCACAGTCTTTTTCAGGCTAGAAAGACATCACAACCCAATTGGTTAAAGACAAAAGGCAGCTACAAATCTGGAGATAACAAATGCATATGCTGCGACCATACCATGGTAGCTAGGACTTTCAAGTCCACAGCTAATAACACACAGTGAAATCTTATCTCAACTGCAATACCACGTATGCAGTATATTTAATCACATGTTGAACTTGCAGCTTACAATATGTAGGCTGCACTATAAATTCTATCAAGGTGAGAATACTTAAGTACATCTCGGATGTGCCACATCATGGAAGCTGCGGAGTGTCTGCGGCCAGCTTGCACTTTGCGGTTTTCCATGATGGGGACACATCCGGCATGTTGATTCAAGGCATTGAGAGGGTTAAAGTACCCACGAGAGGAGATGATCACAGGAGGAAACCCCCGAACACAGTATTTTAGCTGAGCACTCGTCACCCTGAGGGACTCAATAAAAGATTGGATTTAATCTTGCAATTGTAAGATAATAAATATGTAGAATATGCTTTCAATCTCCGATACATGGTTGAACAATGTTATGTTTTTAAAACAATGTAAACAGCTTTTTATCTGATGATTGACACATGTGAATGGCAGCATGGAATTGAGGTCATGTGATAACCCAATTAAGAACACAGGTGAGAATCCACTATATCTGCTGCATTCATTTGTATCTTACTATGTCATGAGTAAGGGCTTACATTCTGAGTATCCCGAAACACGTAGACTAAGATTGCCTTTCCTGGATGCATTTTTATAACACTTCAATAAAAGTATCGATTTTACCTCTGAGAGACTGAGCTGGATTTCGCTTTTCGTTGGACAGTGAGGAAAAGAAGTATTTAGTGTTTTGAAAGTTCTCCCACTTAAGCTGCATGCACACAACCGTTCCGTTTTTTGCAGTCTGCAAACCGCGGATCCGCAAATAATTGAACCTGCCCGTGTGCCTTCCGCAATTTGAGAAACGGAACGGGCGGCCCATTGTAGAAATGCCTATTCTTGTCTGCAAAACGGACAAGAATAGGACATGCTATATTTTTTTTTTTGCGGGGCCACGGAACGGAGAAAAGGATGCGAATGGGTCCGCACCAGAGCCGCAAAAACTGCAGCTCGGATGTGGACTCAAAAAACGGCCGTGTGCATGAGGCCTTAGAAATCATGGAGGGGTCTGAAATTCAAATTGTAGTTGCATTCCCACTCAGAGACAGAATAAAAAGATTAAAATAAATAAGGAAATCATATTGTAAGATTTTTAAAGAATTTAGTTGTCTTGCACTGCTAAACATAAGTATTTGAACACCTGAGAAACAGCAAGAATTCTGGCTCTCAAAGACCTGTTACCGTGCCGTTAAAAAGTTAATCTCTACTCCACTCATTAATCTAACTTAGTATGACCTGTTTGAGCTCTCTAAAGACCCCTGTCCACCCCACAATCAGTCAGATGCCAACTACTACCATGGGCAAGACCAAAGAGCTGTCAAAAGATACCAGAGACAAAATTGTGGACCTCCACAAGGCTGGAAAGGGCTACGGGGAATTGCCAAGCAGCTTAGTGAAAATAGATCAACTGTTGGAGCAATTGTTAGAAAATCGAAGACGCTAAAGACGACTGTCAGTCTCCCTTGGACTGGGGCTCAATGCAAGATCTCACCTCGTGGGCTATCACTGATAAGAAAGGTGAGGAATCAGCCCAGAACTACAAGGGAGGAGCTGGTCAATGAAATGAAAAGAGCTGGGACCACAGTTTCAAAGGTCACTGTCGGTAGAACACTACGCCGTCATGGTTTCAAATCATGCATTGCACAGAAGGTTCCCCTGATCAAGTAATCACATGTCCAGGCCAGTCTGAAGTTTGCCAATGACCATTTGGATGATCCAGAGGAGGTATTGGAGAAAGTCATGTGGTCAGATGAGACCAAAGTAGAACTATTTGGTCTAAACTTCACTCGTCGTGTTTGGAGGAAAAAGAAGGATGAGTTGCATCCCAAGAACACCATCCCTACTGTGAAGCATGGGGGTGGTAACATCATGCTTTGGGGGTGCTTTTCTGCGAAGGGGACAGGACGACTGCACTGTCTTAAGGAGAGGATGAATGGGGCCATTTATTGTGAGATTTTGAGCAACAACCTCCTTCCCTCAGTCAGAGCATTGAAGATGGGTCGTGGCTGGGTCTTCCAACATGACAACGACCCGAAGCACACAGCCAGGATAACCAAGGAGTGGCTCCGTAAGAAGCATATCAAGGTTCTGGAGTGGCCTAGCCAGTCTCCAGATCTAAATCCAGTAGAACATCTTTGGAGGGAGCTGAAACTCCGTGTTGCTAAGCGACAGCCCCGAAACCCGAGGAGTAGGCCAAAATCTTTGTTGCAGTGTGTGCAAACCTGGTCAAGAACTACAGGAAAGGTTTGACCTCTGTAATAGCAAACAAAGGCTTCTGTACCAAATATTAACACTGAAGACAAATACATTCTTAAAAAATCATACAATGTGATTTCCTGAATTATTTATTTTTATTCTGTCTCTCAAGAGTGGGAATGCACCTACAATGTGAATTTCAGACCCCTCCATGATTTCCATATGGGGGGGAGAAATGTGACATGGGGAGGGGGGGGGGGGTGATGTGACATGGAGTCGGAGAAATGTTACATTTCTCATCCCACCCCATGTCACATTTCTCAATCCCCCCCCCCCCGTGTCACATTTCTCCCCCCTCCATGTTACATCATCCCCACCGAGTTCTGGTGATGGTGGTGGTAGGGGCGCCAAAATGTACCTTCGCCTGTGTTGGCAAAAATTCTTGCACCGGCCCTCGCTGTCAGATGTGCAGGGCTGCGCACAGGCGTAAGGCGCTCTGTGATGTCATGCTGTGCGAAGACTTCAGAGCACAGCCGACAGCAGGAGGATGCAGATCGCATTTGAGTAGAGGTGCGGCGACGGCATCCATGAGCAGGAAGGGTAAGTGGTTTTATTTTATATTTATGAGGGGAGCACTGTTACTTTGGGGGGCACCCTGGCATAGCATCAGCTTAGCACAATCATTTTTGGGGGTCATTATCTTTATACTATTAGCGTCTGGACGCAGTTATTTTTTTAGAGCACTGTGTGCCAATAACTGTTGAAGGGGGCACTATCTGTGTGGTAGTAGTATTTCCAAGGGGACTGTTTCTGCAGTATAGTATTGGGGGTGGCAGGAAAGGGTGTTCAGAAGATGTGAAGATGATGGAAATGTGGGAAACTGTCTTTTTTTTTTTTAAATCTCTGCAGAGACGGGAGATGGCTGGAAAATCATCAGGGCGGTCTGGTCTGAATGGAGAAGCTAAAGAAAGAGAACGTCTACAACAAAGGTGACATCACTGGATGTAAGAGGTATGTGTCGCTAAGTAGGAGAGGAGATGCTCCGGATCCGCCCCCTGCCATTTTCAGAAGGAGAATTCAGAGCTGGGTGAGGAGTCAGACGCCAAGGGGGGCAGTAGGCCACGGGCGGGTTGCAGATGGTGGGGGGAACCACAGGCCTTCAGCCGGATCTGGGGAGGGAGGAGAGCGGAGGAGCTTCCTGGCTGCTGTTTATTGTAGAATGTGAAGCAGGCAGTGCAGCCAGGACAGGCCCTCTCCTCTCCATATGATGTGTAGAGACAGGCCTCAACAATTGAATTTTAGCTGTACAGTGTTTGTTGGGAGTGGCCTATTATATGAAGGAGGGACTTTTAATAATGGGCGGGGCTAAAAATGGACCACTTGACTGAATTTGACCCCCAGGACTAAGGCCAGCCCTAACCTGCTAATAAGTGACCCCATTTTAAAATCGACACAATTTCAATGATGTTCATGGCGGATCCGTCTTGGCTATGTTAAAGATAATACAACTGGTTCCGTTCACAACGGATGCAGATGGTTGTATTATCAATAACTGAAGCGTTTATGCTGAACCCTGCCGGATCCAGTAAAAATGCTAGTGTGAAAGTAGCTTAAGTGACAACATGTTGCAGACAAGTCACACAAATGTTTTTTGGATTGCACAACTTTTGCGCCATTAGTTGTCTCGCGACACATGTAGACCCAGCTTAAAAATAATGGTGGTGCAAGACATGTATGCCAGTTTTTATGCTGGTAAAACCTCCTCCATTAGTTATCTCATAGCAACACTATGAAGTAAATGTTAAAAAAGATCTTACCTTTTTATTGTAAGGATTACAAATGACTAAAGTGGTGTCATCTGAGCCAGAAAGAATGTATTCACCTGTACTGTTCCAAGAAATTGTATTCACCTTATGGGAAAGAAAAAAAGAAAAAAAACATCAGATTAAACAAGCTGACAGAACGGTAAGGCGGAAACCTGCCTCAGCCAGAGGTTGGCAGAGCAGTAATTTTTTGTGTGTAGAGGCAGGCCAGAAGCAGAGATCGGCTGGATACCATGAATCACTGGGACAGGAGTGGCATAGTATTACTAAGAAGAGTACAAAATTCTTATTATTATTATCATGAGGGATTTTATATAATAAAAAAACGTAAGTATCCAGGTAACTCCCTTTTGCCCCTTCCTAACCCAGGGGGTAATAACTAAGGTAATAACTTTAGAATGCTTTTTCTTATCCAAGCCATTCTGAGACTGTTCTCCAGTGACACATCGTACTACATATTAGTGGTAAATTGGGTTGCAGTTTTACCTTAAATTAATTTAAAAAAATTAACAGAAAACGTATTATCTTCTTTTCAGAAAAACCTCACACAATTACTAATTAACAGCTCCCAGTAGCTCATCAAGCACAGCGCCGTATATACAGTCCTGATCAAAAGTTTAAGACCACTTCAAAAATGGCAAATAATCATATTTAGCATGGCCTGATCTTAACATGATTCCAAGTAGAGCTTCAACATGCAACAAGAAGAAATGGGAGCAAGACAAAACATTTGAGCATTCAATTTAATGAAAACAATGAATAAACTGAAACAGGCTGTTTTTCAGCTGATCAAAAGTTTAGGACCACACCTCCAGAAAAAATAAAATAAACCCCCAAAACAGAAATCCAACTTCCAAACATGAACTCAGTAATGAGTACCTCCGCCATGATTGTTTATTACTTCAAAAATTAGTTTCGGCATGCTTGATGCAAGCGTTTCCATGAGGTGAGTGGGAACAATTCTCCAAGTGGTGAAGACGGCCGCACTAAGGCCATCTACTGTCGGGAACTGTTGTCCATTTTTGTAAGCTTACCTTGCTATCTATCCCCAAAGCTTCTCGATTGAATTTAGATCAGGGGAAAACGCAGGATGGGCCAAAAGAGTGATGTTATTCTCATGGAAGAAGTCCCTTGTCCTGCGGGCATTGTGTATTGTAGCGTTGTCCTGTTGAAAAACCCAGTCGTTACCACACATGTTACCACGATGGCCCTTTGACGCCCCTGCACTTCCTGAAGCTCCATTGTTCCACTGAAGGAAAAAGCACCCCAGACCATTATGGCGCCCCCTCCACTGTGGCGCATAGAAAACATCTCAGGTGGGATCCGATTGTCATGCCAGTAATGTTGGAAACCATCAGGACAATCAAGGTTAAATTTTTTCTCATCAGAGAATAAAACTTTCTTCCACCTTTGAATGTCCCATGTTTGGTGCTCTGTTGCAAAGTCCAAACGAGCAGTTCTGTGGCGTTCAAGGAGACGAGGTCTTTGAAGACTGTTTTTTTGTTTTTGAAGCCCTTCAGTCTCCGATGCCGTCTGATGGTTATGGGGCTGCACCAGTAAGGGCCTTAATCTGGGTCGAGGATCGTCCAGTGTCTTGACGCACAGCCAATTGGATCCTCTGGCTCAGTGCTGATGCAATTTTTTTGGGTCTTCCACTTTACTTTTTTGTTCCATAACCCTCAGGATCATTTAAGAAAATTACTGTCTTACTGCGTCCCACCTCAGCAGCGATGGCGCACTGTGAGAGACCCTGTTTATGCAGTTCAACAACCCGACCATGTTCATAAAGGGAGTTTTTTTGCCTTTGCCATCACAACGTGTGACTACCTGACAGAAAGTGACAATGAATCCACATCTTTGCACAGATTTGCCCTTTTAAAAGGCATGTGGTCCTAAAATTTGGATCAGCTGAAAAACAACCTGTTTCAGTTTAATCGTTATTTTCAATTAATTGAATGCTCAAAAAATGTTTTCTAACTCTCATTACTTCTTGTTGCATGTTAAAGCTCTACTTGGAACCTTATTAAGATCCAACAAAGTAAAATATGATTTTTTTTGCCATTTTTCAAGTGGTCTTAAACTTTTGATCAGGACTGTAGTATAGTGGCTACGCTTGGAATTGCAGCTCAGCTAAATTCACTTCAATGCAAATAGGCCATGAGACTAATGTACGGTGATGTCACATGGCCTAGGAGGCCGCGGCACTCATGGAGTACCTGGCCTCTTCTAACAGCTGATCGGCAGGGATCTCGGGTGTTGGACTCCCGTTGATCTGATAATTATGACTCATCATGAGCATAGGTCATAAATATAATTTATTGGATAACCCCTTTAATATCACCATACATGTTACCATTTCCAGTAGACAAAAGATCAATTCGATAAAGGAATTATTTTTAGATACTAGCATAAACGTTATAAAAGGTTTTACATCCTGAGCGTGACTCAGTCTAGGGTAGATGCAGATTTTCTAAAATTCCTTACAAAATGTATCAGAAAAATAAAGAAATTTAGATCCTGAAGATTTCTGTCACAACTATTACCAAAGGGATCAATCACTGATTGTCACCCAGCATCCAAAAGCTCACTAGGCACAATAGAATTGTTGTTCTGCTGTATTGGGTTTTTCAGTTAATGTAAGTTGCAGCAGTTGGAAAGTCATTCATACCATTCCACAGATTAATTTTCCATTTTAACCCTTTCCTGATGCAGTGATTTTTGAGTTTACGTTTTTCACTACTTGCCTTCCTGGATCCATAACTTTATTCTTATTTTTCTATTCACATAGCCCTGTAAGGGCATGTTTTTACAGGACAACTTGCATTTCCTAATGCAACCGTTTAATATTGCATACAATGTAGTGGGAAGCGGGAAAAAATTGCAAACAGGATACAATTTGAAAAAACAACAACAACAGTTTTATGGGTTTTGTTTTTACGGTGTTCATTATGCAGTAAAACTGACTGACGCTCTTCATTCTCCAGGTAAGTACGATTACGGGAAGACCAAATATGTATAGATTTCTTGCTTTTTAACTTCTTACTGACACAGGGCGTACCTGTACACCCTGATGTCCTGGTACTTAAGGACACAGGGTTTACAGGTACGCCCTATGTAGTTCCGATCACCACTGTGCGGTGATTGGAACAAGGTGCCTGCTCAAATAATTAAGCAGGCACCTTGGTACAATGCCCAGGAATAGTGACCCGATAACCCGGAATAGGACGGTTATTGGTGGTGTGATAATACACCACCAATCAGCGTCCTGCGATCCCGAGAGGTGGCAGTCATGCCACCTCTCAGGATCGCTTCCGATTGGCTGGCTGGCTGGGCAGGTGGGCGAGGACAGCAGAAAATTTGAATTGCCGGAGCTCCTCTCCCCGCTCATACACGTCCCTGGAGCGGGGAGAGAGAGGAGCTCCGGCTACTGTGTAAGTTTTTTTCTGCCATCAGGCACAAATCAGCATATTTGGGTGAGGTAGGGAGAGGTAGATTAGGCAGGGATAGTGAGGGAGAGTTGTGTTGTAGCACACGGATCGGGTGTCTGGGGTCCACAGCACTCAGCTGTGTGACCCTAAACCCCCCAGGGGTGCTGCAGCTTGCCCCCCCACCACACACGCATTTTTTTCGCATGTGCTGACTGTGGCCGGCACTCTTAGCGTCCCGCCACTGTTAGCGCATCGCTCACTCCACCACTGATCAGCTTCATACCGCTGATCAGCGCGTTAGAATTTTTATATATATATTTTTTTCTGTAAGGCCTCTTTCAAACTTGCGTTGTCCGGATCCGGCGTGTACTCCACTTGCCGGAATTACACGCCGGATCCGGAAAAACGCAAGTGTACTGAAAGCATTTGAAGACGGATCCGTCTTCAAAATGCTTTCAGTGTTACTATGGCAGCCAGGATGCTATTAAAGTCCTGGTTGCCATAGTAGTAGTGGGGAGCGGGGGAGCAGTATACTTACAGTCCGTGCGGCTCCCGGGGCGCTCCAGAATGACGTCAGAGCACCCCATGCGCATGGATGACGTGATCCATGCGCTTGGGGCGCCCTGACGGCACTCAGGAGCGCCCCGGGAGCCGCACGGATGGTAAGTATGCTGCTCCCCCGCTCCCCTTTACCATGGCTGCCAGGACTTTAGCGTCCCGGCAGCCATGGTAACCATTGAGAAAAAGCTAAACGTCGGATCCGGCAATGCGCCGAAACGACGTTTAGCTCAAGGCCGGATCCATGCCTTTCAATGGGCATTAATTCCGGATCCGGCCTTGCGGCAAGTCTTCAGGATTTTTGGCCGGAGCAAAAAGCGCAGCATGCTGCAGTATTTTCTCCGGCCAAAAAACGTTCCGTTCCAGAACTGAAGACATCCTGATGCATCCTGAACGGATTTCACTCCATTCAGAATGCATAGGGATAATCCTGATCAGGATTCTTCCGGCATAGAGCGGAAGAATGCCGGAAGAAAAGAACGCAGATGTGAAAGAGCCCTAAGTTGTAGGGCAAAGTACGCAAACACCCATCCCCCACACAAACGCACACACACACACTCCCCTATGGCCCTCCGGACGTTCTCGGCCAAGGAGGCATACGCCCTGCTTGCCTCCGAATCCGAGAGTCACAGTGAGGATGAGGATGACCCCACTTTCCTTTTGTCATCCGCGTCCTCCTCATCATCTAGTGATGATGATGAGCCCCCAAGGCGGCGGAGACGCCACCAGGCGGAGCAAGAGGACCGCCATGCCAGGGACCCTGTGGCCCACACTAGTACGAGCAGCTCTGGGGCTCGTACTATTTTTCTGGCCCACCAGATAAGTCCCCCTGAGCCCCCTACCGGTGAACTTGTCTGGTGTACCCCAGAGCATTTTGAGCCTGCGATTCCTGATTTTGTTGACCAACCAGGAATCCAGATTCCCACAGTGGGCTTCACTGAATATGACTAAGTCTTTTTTTTCAGTGACCACTTTGTGAATCTGATGGTGGAGCAAACGAACCTGTAGGCCCAACAGTTCATTGCTCAACACCCGGGCTCCTTTTTGGAAATTAGGCCGGTCATCGATCACTTCAGGGCCAAATTTTTGGAGGCCTGTATACCTGGAAGGGAGGTCGCAGTTGATGAGTCTCTTTTTTCCCCCAATCTTTTTATTACAAGCAAGATATTTTACAAGTATGGGATACCACTTTGTAAAACATGAAGAATCATTTTGCAATTATGACATCTTATGGTACGGTCACCAATCCAGCATAGAAAAAATTTAATGTCTTGCTTATTTCTTTCTTTGCACGACATAAACAATATGAAGAATGTCCAACATGTAGAAGCTATGGATTTTCCCCCCCTCTCCCCAACCAAAACTTGAAACCCCCTCCCCCATCCCTCCCCTCAGGTGCTTCTGTTTCCATCAATTTCCTCTTAATCAAATAAACGGCTCGTCTATCAGATTAGTGCACAAGTTGTCTCCCTGGACTGGTGCCTTCTCAATCTCCCCCAATACCTAGTCTGCCCAGATCGCCTCTTAGTTGAGATGTGAGGTACCATTTTGTCTGCTGGAAAGGTGACATCAGTTCCTCTATTTCTGAATCAGACAGAACTGCAATGATAAACTGTTTCAATTTTTTCATGAACCTGCCTATGGTGTTTTCCTTATGTCTCTTAATCTCCAACCTTTCCATGTAAAGCACATGTTTCTGTGCCTATGACCTCCTCCCATTTGAGTGGCTCCGTTTGTAGCCACTTCCTCAAGATTGATTTCTTGACAGACATAAGCAAGATATGAATACCTCCGTTTGACACTCCTATCCACTGATCATCTAATTGGTCTTTGGGAATGTATTGAAAGATACACTGTTGTGGACTGACAACTACTTCGACCCCCCCATACCTGACGCATAAATTCTGACGCTTTTGACCAAAGAGACTGTAGTCGCGGGCAGGTTAGGAGGCTATGGGTCAGATCGGCTTTGGACAAGGTACATTTGGGGCAGTGCCTAAGATAATGGGCTGGGGCATCCCCATAAGACAAGTTGAAAGCGTAGGTGGCCCTATGGAGTATACGTAGTTGGGTCTCCCTCCACTGCTCGTTTTGGATGGCTTTTCTGACGAATTCAAGACCGTCTCTCATCTTTTTTGTTATGGTCTGGTCACCCAGCTCTCTCTCCCAGAATTGAAAAGCTCTCTCCACCAATCCTATCATTTGTGTATTATGAATCTTAAAGTATAATTCCGACAGGGATATCTGTGCCGTTTCTCCCCCTAAAAGTGCCTCAAACCATAACAGCTTGTCCGCCTCTCCCAATTTAGTTGCCTGCGAGTTGCAATAAGATTTTACCTGATGGTACGAGAGAAAATCAGAATCCGTCAGTTGATATTTGGTTTTTAAATCTTCCCAAGGAAGGCCTGACCTGATGAATTTAAAATATGGCGCAATCGATGTATCCCCTTGTGTCGCCATATTTTAAACATCTTATTGTCCCTAACCTGGGGGAATGCCGGCAATGTCCACAGGGGCATTTGTGGCGACACATAGAAGTGGGAGTCTATATATTTTCCTTGTAGCTTTCCATGCCATCGTGTCTCTCAATAGCACGCTATGCTTAATTCGGGAAGGGACGTCCCATAACCTCGAGTGAAGAAGCGCTCCCAGGTGCCATGAATGTGCCAATTCCCTCTCTAATGTTGATGCCGAGAAGTGAGAGGATCCCCATATCCAGTCCCTCACATGGCGGAATAGGGCCGCTAAATTATAGTGCCTAATGTTTGGCAGATGAAGCCCTCCCACTTCAGCATTGTGAGTTTGCTGTATGCTATCCGGGGTCTTTTGTGCTTCCAAAGAAAAGCCGTGAAAGCTGTCTGCAACCTCATAATGTTTGCGTGTTTCAATAATAGGGGGATAGTCTGCAGAGGGTACAATAGTCGTGAGAAGCAAGCCATTTTGATTAAATGAGCCCTATTGCTCAAGGATAGTGGGAGGTCCCTCCATTTGGTCAAGTCCTGTACTATCCTTTGTATCAAAGGTGCATAATTCAGGGAATAAAGTTTCCCCGAATCCTGTCCCACCTTAATTCCCAGGTATATCATGTAGTCCTTTCAGACCTCCACGCCACTATGGTGTGATGTGTTAGATGGTGTGCGGGTTAGAAAAAGAAGTTGGCTTTTGGACAGATTTATTTAGTATCCCGTGACTGAGCCATATTGTGCAAAGGAGTCTAAAATTCCCTGAAGCTGGGTGTCCGGGGAATCAATGAACAACAGTAAGTTGTCCGCGAAACATGTACGTTTTACCTCCTCCTGGCCTATTTTGATTCCCTGTAACAGGTTAGTCTCTTTAAGATAGCGCACCAATGGCTCCATTGCTCAGTTAAAAAGTAGGGGGGTAGAGGGCATCCCTGCCGTGCACTAGGCGGATTGTATTTGAAAGAAAACCTGGAATGGACACTTTCGCTTGGGGCTGGGAGAACAAGGCACTTATGCATTTCTGAAATTCTCATGTTAGGCCTATAATGTCTAGAACTTTTGCAAGCCATTCCCAACTCACATTGTCGAAAGCCTTTTCGGCATCCACTGCCAAAAGAGCCAGATTCCCCATTACTGATTGCCCCCTCAGGCTGTCCTGCACTGCTAGAACCCTTCTTATATTAGTGACGGTGGACCTGACTTTCATAAAGCCTACCTGATGAACCCCGATTATCGCCAGTAACACTGAAGCCAGCATGGTTGCTAGGAGCTTCACCAGTAATTTACTGTCCTGATTAATTAGTGATATGGGCCTATAAGAGCCTGGGTGTGTCAAGTCCCTACCAGGTTTCGGTATGACTTTAATATAAGCCAGGTGTCCCGATGTTGGCAGGCTACCGCCCTCTAGTATATTATTGAATAAAGGGACAAATGCCGGAGTTATTTCATCTCGCAGAATTTTGTAAAAGCTTGCCGAGAAAGCTTTACCGTTTGGGAGGGATTTTATCGTCGATTTTAGCTCCTCCTCCAATATTTCCTTATTGAGTAATGTCCTAGCTTCGTCAGTTAACATTGGTAACTGAATTTGATCCAGGAGGTCGTCGGCCTTACCTTTCTCGAAAGCGTCTTGCGGGTATAAGGTCCGGAAATAGTCTCCCAAGATCCCTGCTATGTCCTTCGGTTGGGTACAGAGCTTCCCTTTATTGTCTTTCAGGGGTTTGTTATGGGTTTGTGGAGCAAGCTTGCCAGCTTTATTGCCGTGTTGGAATAAATCTGCCAGTTTGCGATCTCCGTGCCATTTGGCTATCTGCTCTAAACTGTAATAAAAGGAGTATTTGGCCGTTACCCACAATTGTTTTATTTTGTTCTGAAGGATGGTCTAGGAAGGCCGTGTATGCCTCTCGTGGCTTTTAGTGGCTTTGTCAAATTTTATTTTAGCTTCCTTCTTTTTACCCGCGGTGTATGACATGACACGTCCTCTCAGTACTGCCATAGCCTCATCCTATAGCAGGGCGTATTGAGGGGCATGCTCCCTGTTGTCCTGGAGATATTCCCACCACCACCCCTTAAGTCTGTTAGTGAAGTCTTCTAATAGGAGGTGCTGGGGGAGTCTCCATATATAATCCTGTCCACGTGGCACCTCGTCAACCAGACGTAACAGAACCGGAGCATGGTCGGAAATGACCATGTCTGATATCGCCACCTTCTGGACTTTTAATAGCATGTTTAGGGAGATCAATATATAGTCTATTCGCGACCAGGACATTTGTGAGTGTGAGTAGTGCGTATACTCCCTTTCCATCGGATGTCGATGTCTCCATACATCCACCAAACCCATGTCCCGCAGTAGTGGTAGGAGAGTGGAAGACTCACCCCCCCCTTTGGAGCCCCTCGCGTGGTACTCTGGCGACTGTCTTCCTTTAGTCTATGAACTCTATTAAAGTCTCCTGCCACTATTAGAGGTCATGGGCCCTCTTGAAAAATACTGTAACCCAATTTCTTATAAAACTCTGCTTGACAGGAGTTTGAGGCATACACATTGTAGATCGTTCGGGTACTTCCCTGCAACTGTAATGTCAACCTTAGAATCCTCCCTTCTACTGGTGTGTCAACTGAGGTTATGGTAGTATTTAGTCGTTTGTGGAGAAGGAGAACCCCCGCCTTTCTCCCTACCGAAGAGGAGCCAACTACCTGTCCCAACCACAATTTTCTCAATCTCCAAAGATCCGTCTCCTCGAGATGCGTCTCCTGCAGCAGGACCACATCCGCATTCAATTTTTTTAGGTGGCGGAGAATAGAAGTCTGCTTTAATGGGGACCTCAATCACTTTACATTCCATGTTAATATCCGCATGATATGGGATAGTGATTTCGATCTAACAGAGGCGCATCCCGTGAAGACAGAGGCTGTCCCATATAAGGGATCCCTGCTTCACTTGATATTAGTTTGCTCTGTGAACCAAAAGGATCTTGAAATGATCAGAAGCACCCACCCCACCTCCCACCCCCCTCTTATATGAACCCCACCCGTTACCCTCCAATGCAACGTTATAACAAAACATTTTGACTTCTCTTTTTTCACTACATCTGCATAGCCGTTGCTACTATCTGGCTTACTAGACAACATAATAACCCTGAGCATGTGCCCACTTCGCTCTTTGCAAAAAATTCTCCGCTCACCTTTAGCCTCCCTACCCATCTAACCATCCCCAATGTATCACTAGCCTAGCGTCTCTTATCAAGCTGGCTCTGAAAATGTTCTGTGGAGCATTACTCTCGCGTGCCCCGAAGAAGAAGGCCAAAAGCCGCCTCGTCATCCCCAGGAAGAATCCTGGTTCCGAGATGAAAAAGTCTCCTGGCTTCCAGAAACTCCTGTTTCTCGCGGAGATCCTCTCTTCGTCCCCGACCTGTTCCTTGAAACCGCCCGGATGGGCTGGAGCACTCGTCGCTGCTGTCATCTTCGACCCACAGTTCTTCTAGTGCCTCTTTTGGTGTCTGGAAAGTCAGGACGGTACCATCCTCTCTTAGCAGTGCAGGATACTGGAGTGAAAAACTTGACTTTTTTCTTTGCTAGTGTGCAGCAAATATCTGAAAAAGCTCTCCTGCACCTAGCCACCACAAACTTTGTGAGAGTACCTCAGGGTACACTTACAAGTTTCGTGTGTACAAGGGGCGAGATTCCCGTATTCAACCCCCAGAATGTCCCCCCACTCTGGGTGTTAGCGGGAAACTTGTCTGGGACCTTATGCACCCACTGCTTGATAAAGGTTACCACCTGTACGTGGATAACTTTTATACTAGTATCCCCTTGTTCCAGTCTCTCGCCGCCAAATCCACGTCCGCTTGTGGGACCGGGCGGAAAAAACAATGCGGCCTCCCTACCCACCCCCTCCAGGTACCTATCCCCAGTGGAAACCTGTTGCTGGTCAGCTATAAGGACAAGAGGGATGTCCTTGTACTGTCCACAATTCACGGTAATGGCATCACCCCTGTCCCTGTGCGAGGTACCGCAGCAACGGTCCTCAAGCCCGATTGCATCATCGACTACAATCAGAATATGGGAGGAGTTGATCTCTCTGATCAAGTCCTCAAACCATATAATCCCATGCGCAAAACCTGGGCACTGGTACAAAAAAGTTGTGGTCTACTTGGTACAGGTTGCCTTGTACAACTCTTTTGTGCTGTCCCGGAGCGCTGGCACCACAGGGAAATTCCTTCAGTTCTGAGGCAGTCCTCAAGGCCCTGATCTTTTCTGACCGGGGAAGAGCAGGCCAGAGTACCTCGGGAACTGGAGGCGCCCGGATCATCCCTGGCCAACACTTTCAAGGTGTGGTCCCCCATATTGAAAAGAAGGGACGGTCCCAAAAAAAAGTGCAGTGTGTGTAACAGGAGGGGATATGGAAGGACATCACCACTCAGTGTCACACATGCCCCGATCATCCGGGCCTCTGCATTGACAGTTGCTTCAGGGGGTACCACACTTCCATGGAGTACTACATTTATAATCCCCTTCTCCAATTTTAGGGGAAATTTTGCCACTGACAATCGAAAAAAAAACTATGGTTCTCAGACTTGAGACACTAAAACAAAAAAATGTAAACATTCGGTATCGCCGCATCCATAAGAATCTGCTCTATAAAAATACCCCATGACCTAACCCCTCAGATGAACACGGTCAAAAGAATTAAATTAAAACTGTGCCAAAGCAGCTATTTTTGGCAAATTTTCAATTGTAATCATTTTTTTTCCAGTAACAAAGCAAAGGTTAACCGCCAAACAAAACTTAATATTTATAACCCTGATTCTGCAGTTTACAGAAACACCCCATATGTGGTCGTAAACTGCTGTATGACCAAACGGCAGGGCGCAGAAGGAAAGGAACGTCGTATGGTTTCTGGAAGGCAGATTTTGATGGCACCATGTCCCATTTGAAGAACCCCTGATGCACCCTTAGAGTAGAAACACCCAAAAAGTGACCTCTTTTTGGAAACTACGGGATAGGGCGGCACTTTTGTTGGTACTATTTTAGGGTACATATGATTTTTGGTTGCTGTATATTACACTTTTTGTGAGGCAAGATAACAAGAAATAGCTGTTTTGGCACCATTTTTAATTTTTGTTAGTTATTTACAACATTCATCTGACAGGTTAGATCATGTGGTATTTTTATAGAGCAGGTTATTACAGACGCGGCGATACCCAATATCGCTACTTTTTATTTATTTATGTAAGTTTTACACGATTATTCATCCAGGACAGGAAACAGGAACTTTCGTGGAGAGCTCTTAAGGAGGAGCATGGCCCATAGCCCACCAGAAACTCCATAAAAGTGACTCCATCTAGGAAACTACACCCCTCAAGGTATTCAAAACTGATTTTACAAACTTTATTAACCCTTTAGTTGTTTCTCAACAGTTTATGGCAAATAGAGATGGCATTTCTGAATTTCTATTTTTGGTAACCATGCCTCACAAAAATAAAGAGCAATATAGAGCAACCAAAAATCATATGTACCCTAAAAAAAGCCCCAACAAAACTGCCACCTTATCCCGTAGTTTTCAAAATGGAGTCACTTTTATGGAGTATCTACTCTAGGGGTGCATCAGGGGAACTTCAACTGGGACATGGTGTAAATAAACCAGTCTAGCAAAAGCTGCCTTCCAAAAACCACACGGCTCTCCTTTCGCTCTACACCCTACCATGTGCCCGTACAGTAGTTTACGACCACATATGGGGTATTTCTGCAAACTACAGACTCAGGGCAATAACTATTGAGTTTTGTTTGCCTGTTAACCCTTGCTTTGTTACTGGAAAAAATGGATTAAAATACAAAATTTGGCAAAAATCGCAATTCGGAAATTTTATCTACATTTGCCATTAACTCTTGTAACGACCTTGTAAAATCAGTTTTGAATACCTTGAGAGGTGTAGTTTCTAGAATGGGGTGGTTTCTATTATGTAAGCCTCACAAAGTGATTTCAGACCTGAACTGGTCCTTAAAAAGTGGATTTTTTAAAATTTCTTTAAAATCTCAAGATTTGCTTCTAAACTTCTAAGCCTTGTAACACGTCATTCCCAAAATGGGGAATGTAAAGTAATAACTATTTTTTGAGGTATTACTATGTATTTTAGAAGTAGAGAAATTGAAACTTGGAAATTTGCACATTTTTAAATTTTTCTTGTAAATTTGGAATTTTTTTTATAAATAAAAATGATTTTATTTTACTCCATTTTACCAGTGTCATGAAGTACAATATGTAATCTCAGAATGGCTTGGATAAGTCAAAGCGTTTTAAAGTTATCACCACATAAAGTGACACATCAGATTTGCAAAAAATGGCCTGGTCCTTAATGTGTTAATACTGAAAAAAAAAATAATATATATTGAAATTCTTGTCATTGCCGTATTTTGACCCGCATAACTTTTTTAAAGTTATGTCTACAGAGATGAGTGAGGGCTCACTGTTTCCATGACAAACTGTAATTTTTGCAAACACCATTTTGGGGTAGGGATGAGCGGATTTCATTCAATTTGTTTTTGGTTTGGGTTGTGGTATTTACTGAATTGCGTTATGGATTCCGTTACTACGGACCATAACGCAATTCCATGATGGAATTCTTTTAGAGACATTCCGTTATTCATTCCAACATAATAGAAGTCTATCTGCATAACGGATCCGTACAGTTTTCATTTTGCTGGAGTCCTCTCCTGCATAACGCAAACTGGACAGATCCGTTATGCAGGCCATGGACTTCTATTATGATGAAATGAATAACGGAATACCTCTAAATGGCATTCCGTTATGCATTCTGTCATTGACTTGCGTTATGGTCCGTGGTAACGGAATCGATACCACAATTCAGTAAATACTACAACACAAACCGATATGCGGAATTTGCATAGAATAATGGAATTTGCTCCATTATTCTATAAATAAATCACTATATTACAGTTCAGTGCTGCCACCTGTTGGCCTGAACTGTAATATACAAGTAATGAGCCTGGAAGCCTAGTACAGACTTGGGCTCATTAACATGTATGAACACCTTCCCCGATCTCCGTCCGGGGGAGGCGTTCCTTACCTTGAAGCAGGAGCTTCTGGGTTTTAGCCCTCTCAGACGCCGTGGTCGGCATTACCACCAGTCGCAAACATCAGCCGTGGGTGTCTGCTGTATGAAAGAGCAGGCATCTGGTAGCTATGGCACTCGCTCTGCTCCTGAGCGGGCGTCATCTTTAAAAGACCCGACATCCACCATCCATGTACGTATGTCGGGAAGGGGTTAAGCGAAGTACGGAGTTGTCATGCACAACAACTTTTACAAACCAAGAAAGCTGCCGTCTGTTAATCACGAATTATGACCAGCTCGAATTAAATCACTAGTCTTTATCACATTATAACATATCAAATTCATCTTTGATCTGTTATTGGCACAAAATCTTGAAGGGTTTCTCTGTCACCTGAAAAATGAGTGAAGCAGCCGTCGAGCGTCCTTCACTCACTGCGCCTGTGCCGAATACTGAACGGCATGAGATTTACACTGCTGGCAGGAGGAAGCAGCACTGCCCTCGCCCTGTCAGTCAAGAGAAGAAGGACGTGAAAAGAAGTGGGCCAACAGAGCCTCTAGGAGCAGGTACAACGCCCCCCTGCTCCTAGAGGCTAATTAGCATATTATAAAAGTTTGTTTTTCACAATAAAGGCTTCAGGCAGTAAGACGGCACTAATATAGTTATGTTCAGCTAACATTAGCACATCGGTAATGTCAGCCAGCTTAGGCTACTTTCACACTTGCGTTCGGAGAGGATCCGTCTGGTATTTGTACAGACGGATCCGCTCCTATAATGCAAACGATGGTATCCGTTCAGACGGAACAGTCTCCATTATATTTTACTATAAAAGTCTAAGTACAATTTGTATTCAGACGGATCCGTCCAGACTTTACATTGAAAGTCAATGGGGGGAGGATCCGTTTGAAAAATGCAACATAATGTGTCACCTTCGAACGGATCCGCCCCCATTGACTTCCATTGAAACTCTGGACGGATCAGTTAGCCTCCGCACGGCCAGGCGGACGTTCGGGCGTCTGCCTGCTGAGCGGAGGACAGACTGTGCCAGACTGATGCATTCTGAGCGGATCCACATCCACTCAAAATTCATTAGGGCTGGACGGATCTGTTCGGGGCCGCTTGTGAGAGCCTTCAAAACGGAACTCGCAAGCGGAGCCCCGAACGCTAATGTTAAAGTAGCCTTAATACCCATTTTTCAGGTGAAACCCTTTAATGTGCATGGCCAACATAAAGAAGGTTTTCCAGAATAATGAATAAGTGTCTGACAGCAGGGACACCCACAGATCACAAGAATAGGAGAACAGTGTCTCCTTTTTGATCCCCTTGATAGGTGTAGATACGTAATCAGGTTTGATTCTGGGAAACATGTCATAATGAAATGCAGTGCAATCTGCAGGCAACATGTTATACAGCAGGAGGAGTTGAGCAGATTGATATACAGTCATGGCCGTGAGTGTTGGCACCCCTGAAATTTTTCCAGAAAATGAAGTATTTTTCCCAGAAAATTATTGCAATTACACATGTTTATTTCCTTTGTGTGTACTGGAACACAAAAACAGAAAAAAAAAAAAAAAAAAGCCCCAAAATATATGATTTCACACAAAACTCCAAAAATGAGCAGGACAAATTTAATGGCACCCTTAAACTTAATATTTGATTGCACACCCTTTAGAGGAAATAACTGAAATCAATCGCTTCCTATAACCATCAACAATCTTCTTACACCTCTCAACTGGAATTTTGGACCATTCTTTTGCAAATTGCTCCATATTTGAAGAGTGCCTTCTCCCAACAGCAATTTTAAGATCTCTCCACATGTGTTTAATGGGATTTAGATCCAGACTCATTGTTGGACATTTCAGAGATCTCCAGTGCTTTGTTCCCATCCATTTTTGGGTGCTTCTTGAAGTATGTTTGGGGTAATTTTCATGCTGGAAGAACCATGACCAAGGACGCAAACCCAATATTTTTTGGTAATCTTAAATTTCATGATGTCTTGCACACAGTCATCTTCGAACCTCCACTATATTTGACTACAGGTACTGGGTTCTTTTTTCTGTAGGCCTCATTCCGTTTTTGGTAAACAGTAGAAAGATGTGCTTTACCAAAAAGTTCCATCTTGGTCTCTTCTGTCCACCAGACGTTCCCGGAAGGATTTTGGCTTACTCGTGTACATTTTGGCAAACTGCATTCTAGCTTTTTTATGTCTCTGTTCCAGGAGTAGGGTTCTCCTGGGTCTACTGCCATAACATTTAATTTCATTCAAATGTCAATAGTCAGTTGGTGCTGACATTGATGAACCCTGAGCCTGCAAGACAGCTTGAATTGCTTTGGAAATTGATTGGGGCTGCTTATCCAATATTGCAACCTTTCATAAATGTTTCTTTTCCGTCCACATCCAGGGAGATCAGCTACAGTGCCATGGATTGTAAGCTTGATTATGTTGCGCACCGTGGACGAAGGAACATCAAGATCTCTGGAGATGAATTGTAACCTTGAGATTGTTGATATTTTTCCACAATTTTGATTCTCAAGTGTTCAGACAGTTCTCTTCTCTTTCTGTTCTCCATGCGTAGTGTGGCACACATAGACACACAATGCAAAGATTGAGTCAACTTCTCCCCTTTTTATCTGGTTTCCAGTGTGATTTTTATATTGCCCACACCTGTTACTTGCAACAGGTGAGTTTGAACAAACATCACATGCTTGGAACAAAGTTGTCTACCCACAGTTTTGAAAAGGTGCCATCAATTTTGTCCAGCCTATTTTTGGAGTTTTGTGTTGTTCCAGTAAACACAAAGGAAATAAACATGTGTATAACAAAACATGTGTAATTGCAATAATTGTCTGGGAGAAATAATTCATTTTCTGGAGAGATTTCAGGGGTGCCAATACTTACTGCAATGTATTGGTTGCTTTTGAACTTGTCTCCAGAAGGATCAGAGATCTTACAGACACACACAAACCCATTTTTCACCTTTTTGTCCAGGCCATTTTTAGCTAATATGACAAGTGTCACTTTATGTGGTAATAACTTTAAAACGCTGTTACTTCTCCAGGCCATTCTGAGAATGTTTTCTCATCACATATTGTACTTCATTAAAATTGCAAAATTGAATAAAAAAAATTAATTTTTATTTATAAATACCAAATTTACAAAAAATTTGAAAAACTTCAAAATTTCTATTTCTCTACTCTTATAATAGATAGTAATACCTCCAAAAATAGTTATTACTTTACATTCCCCATATGTCTACTTCATGTTTGGATCATTTTGTGAATAACATTTTATTTTTTGGGGACATTATAAGGCTTAGTTTAGAAGAAAATCTTGAAATTTGTAAGAAAATTTCCAAAACCCACTTTTTAATTCCTTAAAGACACAGCCTTATTTCACCTTAAGGACCAGGCCATTTTTTGCAAATCTGATCAGTGTCACTTTAAGTGGCGATAACTTTAAAACGCTTTGACTTATCCAGGCCATTCTGAGATGGTTTTTTCGTCACATACTGTACTTCATGACACTGGTAAAATGAAGTAAAAAAAAAATCATTTTTATTTATAAAAAAAATAAAAAATTAACAAAAAATGAAAAACATTGCTAATTTCCAAGTTTCAAATTCTCTACTTCTATAATACATAGTAATACCTCCAAATATAGTTATTACTTTACATTCCCTATATGTCTACTTCATGTTTGCATCATTTTGGGAATGGTATTTTATATTTTGGGGATGTTACAAGGATTAGAAGTTTGGAAGCAAATTTTCAAAAACCCAATTTGTAGGGACCAGTTCAGGTCTAAAGTCACTTTGTAAGGCTTATATAATAGAAACCACCCAAAAATGACCCTATTCTATAAACTACACCCCTCAAGGTATTCAAAACTGATTTTACAAACGTCGTTAATCCTTCAGGTGTTGCACAAGAAATATTGGCAAATAGGGATGAAATTTGAAAATTTCATTTTTTTATATAATTTTCCATTTTAACCAATTGTTTCCACTTACAAAGCAAGGGTTTATCTTTATTGCCCTGACTCTGCCATTTACAGAAACACCCCATATGTGGCTGAACACTACTGTACGGCCACACAGCGGGGCATAGAGTGAAAGGTGCGCCGTTTGGTTTTTAGAGGGCTGATTTTTATGGACCGGTTTATTTACACAGTGTCCTGTTTCAACCCCCCCGATACACCCCTGGAGTAGAAACTCCCTAAAAGTGACCCCATTTTGGAAACTACGGGATAAGGTGGCGGTTTTGTTGGGATTATTTTTAGGGTACATTTTTGGTTGCTCTATATTACATTTTTGTGAGGCAAGGTTACCAAAAATTTAAATTCTCAATCTCCATTTGCCATTAACTGTTGAGGAACACCTAAAGGGTTAATAAAGTTTGTAAAATCAGTTTTGAATACCTTGAGGGGTGTAGTTTTTTAGATGGGTCACTTTTTTTTTTTTTTTTACCATGTTAATCTGGGGGGTTAGGTCATGGGATATTTTTATAGAGGAGAATCTTACGGACAAGGCGATACCTAATAAGTCTACCTTTTTTTTACAATTATTTAGGTTTTAGACTATATTATCATTTTTGATACAAAAAAGTGTTTTTGAATCTCTAAAGTCTGAGTAATTTTTTTTGTTTTTTAGCCGATTATCTTATGTAGGGGCTCATTTTTTGTGGGACGAGAGGATGGTTTTATTGGCACTATTTTGGGGCTATAGGACTTTTTGATCGCTTGCTATTAAAATTTTTGTTGGGTAAGGTGACAAAAAAAGTTATTTTTTTGCACCTTTTATATTTTTTTTTGGGACCCTGTTAATCTGGGGGGTTAGGTCATGGGGTATTTTTATAGAGGAGATTATTACTGATGCAGCGATACCTAATTTGTATACTTTTTAAAAAATTATTTTAGTGTCTCAAGTCTGAGAACCATTTTTTTTTTTTTTATCCGATGTCAGTGCTAAATTGGGATATAAATTTAGTACTCCATGGAAGTGTAATACTCCCTGAAGCAACTATCAGTGCCCGGATGGTCGGGGCACATGTCGCACTGAGTAGTGGTGTCCTTCCGTATCCCCCTCCTGCGACACACTCTGCACTTTTTTGGGGTTCGTCCCTTCTTTCCAGTATGGGGGACCACACCTGGAAAGTGTTGGCCAGGGACGATCCGGGCGCCTCCAGTTCCCGAGGTACTCCGGTCTGCTCTTTACCGGTCCGAAAAGATCAGGGCCTTGAGGACTGCCTCATAGAATTGGAGGAATGTCCCTGTGCTGCCAGCGCTTCGGGATAGTACAAAAGCGTTGTACAAGGCAACCTGTACCAAGTAGACTGCAACTTTTTTGTACCATGCCCAGGTTTTGCGCATGGCATTATATGGCTTGAGGACTTGATCAGAGAGATCAACTCCTCCCATATACCTATTGTAGTCGACGATACAATCAAGCTTGAGGACTGTTACCGCGGTACCTCGCACAGGGACAGGGGTGATGCCGTTACCATGAATTGTGGACAGTACAAGGACATCCCTCTTGTCCTTATATCTGATCAGCAACAGGTTTCCAGTGGTAAGGGCACGGGTCGCACCCCTGGGGATAGTTACCTGGAGGGGGTGGGCAGGGAGGCCACGTTGATTTTTCCGCACGGTCCCACAAGCGGACGTGGATATGGCGGAAAGGGACTGGAACAAGGGTATACTAGTATAAAAATTATCCACGTAAAGGTGGTAACCTTTATCTAGAAGTGAGTACATAAGGTCCCACACAAGTTTTCCTCTAACACCCAGAGTGGGGGGACATTCTGGGGGTTGAATACGGGAATCTCATACAGACGGTCATAGGCAGGATCACCTTGGGGGGGCATGCTGCATTATCTGAATAATCGTAATAAAATATGAATGGGCACTCATATATCCAGTTCACACAGTAGGCAAGCGACCCAAGCGGTATCACAATAATATGTAAATTTATTAATAAAAATATATGGACAGATAGCAAGAATGTCACCATATACCATAGATATTATACCTAAAACAGAGCTGTATCCCCAATTTAGATATAAAATAGATAAAAATCACATAAAATAATAATATCTTATAACAATCCACTGTTATAGCTAATAAAACCGGAGGTCCGGTCTAGCTGCAATGAGTAGGACAATATGTGGGTCTAATGGTTTCTATTATCTAAAACAGTGGCTGACAGCAAAACAGCTCTCCAGAGATATAAAAGCTAAGTGAAAAGTTGTGAATAACAAATGAATCAATGGTGAGTAACAGTTAAATCAATAGTGATAGTATAATGGAATACCTATAGGATAAATAAGGAGGTGAAATTAAGTATAAATGTTTGATAAAGAGTGTCTCTGGAGATACAACAATATATTGCTGCTTCCCACTGGTAGTTCTATTCCTGTAGTACAATCTTCCTTTGTACTAAGACATATGTCCTAAAAGTCCGTTGGACAAAATTTCAGCAGATACCTGCCTTGGCAGTCTTTGAGTTCGGACCGGCCGACTGCAGCGAACACAGCAAGGTAATGAAGCGACAGTGCAAGTGTATCCAATAGTGTTGTGCCGGTCAAATGTAACAAAGTCAGATTGATTTACTCACGTACAGTCCTGCTCCCACCGTGGCGTCCCACGTGGTGTAGATTCAGAATGAACTTGCCTTTAGGTAGCACGCTCAGAAACTGCTTCGTTATCTGTTAGCAATGCTATATGCACCCGACTGTGAACGGGAGTACTAGCTGTATCAGGCTACAAAACCGCATCAGATTTCTTTAATTAGAATGGGTGTTCCACCTGTCTGAATTAGTACTAGGTGATAAGGATCTCACCCGTCTGACGCTGTAGTTCGGTTTAGCCTTGGAGACCGTGATTCAATTGTCCTTTGGAAAGCGCTTTCTTAGTCCGGAAAATAGTGAAAATTATAGCCGGTATCTTTGTCAGGTCCAATTGTTCCTCACCAGACGCGTTTCAAAGGCTGACTGCCTTCTTCCTCAGTGGTTATTTTGGATCTGACTGGCTTGTCGGCTATTTATCCATTTTTCAACCAAGAAGCTCCTGGTTAAACCCGGAATGGATCCTAAAAATCTGGAGTTCACAGATATATTTATCATGTGTTGCGGTATTCCTGCGGCAAATCTGCGATTTTTGTACACACATGCGTTTTATTTAAATGTGTGTTTTTGAGTCCATCAGAAATGATATGCATGTCCAGTTTTTGTTATATCTAGTTGCATTTGGATCCTATATGCATGTTTACATCCAATTTTGTATATTTGCAAAGACATATTATTATATAAAAATAGATAGACAATCTAAAAGTTAAAAGTGAAAAACTTTATTAAGAACTATTAAATGGTAGGGAGCTTCTGTGTTAGGTCTAAAATAAATAAAAATATATAAGGTAAAAAATATAAAAAAATATATATATATATGCTTTTGGGGTATTGTCTCTGTATATTTATGGGGGGGGTATTCCCTAGAATGGTTCGGGCAGAAGATGTAGAAGGGTATGTAGATGGTATAGGGTCGGAGATCTCCTGCGCAGGGGGGGTCATAGTGCTGCTAAACAGCCCGACTAGTACCCCCCATGGGCCGAAGACACCCGACCCATCATATAAACCCGAATATTTCTAGCTCGGCATTTAGCCCTGCTGGGGCCAAACTCCCGAATTCGAAAATCTTCCTAGACTCTGCCCTAGACATTCGGGCAATATGGTTGCCCCCTCTCCAATGGCGTTCTATCTGTTCAAATGCTGCGAAGATTAAAGACTTGGGGTCTTGATTATGTACCAGTTTAAAATGTTTTGATAGTACATGCTTTTCATATCCTTTCTTAATGTTGTTTATATGTTCCGCTATCCTAATTTTTAAGGGTCTTTTGGTCCTGCCAATATATTGTTTGGCACATGGACATTCAATAATATAAATAACATTTTAACTGTTACAAGTGAGAAGATCTTTTATCTCAACAAAAAAATTATTTTGTGTTGAGGTCACTCGTATAGTCTTTTTTGCAAAAGACGTATTTTTACAGTTTATGCAGCTTCCACATCTATGGAACCCACTCCTTTTTAACCATTTATTGATGGACCCGGTTTCTCTCATTTGGTTTTTGATAGATGGTGCTATCTTCAGACCCAAATTAGGGGCCTTTGTGTATACCATGGGTGTCAAACATGCGGCCCGCGGGCCGCATGCGGCCCGCAATGAATATCTTTGCGGCCCGGCAAAGATGCAGCATCGCAGACTGCTATGTATGAGCCGGGAGAGAGGAGGGGCTGGAGTCCGTAACTAGGGGCGGGGCCCGGTGCAGTCACTGTACTCTTACACCGGGCCCCGCCGCTCACCAAAGTATTTATAAATGTGAATCCTTATCCTGTTATTAAGTTGAACTAACGCTGCCCTCTCCCTGTTCCCATGTCCCCCTTACTTAAGCTTCAATAGCAGGCAGAGAGAACAGCAGCAGTAACGTCACTCACTGACGTCGAGCGCCTGCTCCGCCCACTTTATGAATGAAGCAGGCGGAGCAGACGCGCGACGTCAGTGAGTGACGTTACTGGTGCCGTCCGCTCTGCCTGCTATGGAAGCGTGTTTGTAAGTGCTGTGGGGATACAGGGGAACATGGGAACATGGGAGAGGGCAGCGTTAGTTCAACTTAATAACAGGATAAGGATTCACGTTTATAAATACTTCGGTGAGCAGAGGGCCGGTGTATTGGGGGACACTTATGAGGGGGATCCACAGATCCCCCCACCTCATAACAATGCCATCCACAGATATCCCACCCCATAGCAGTACCATCCACAGATATCCCACCCCATAACAGTTCCATCCACAGATCCCCCACCTCATAACAATGACATCCACAGATCCCCCATAACAGCACCATCCACAGATCCCCCACCCCATAACAATTCCATCCACAGATCCCCCCACCCCATAACAATGCCATCCACAGATATCCCACCCCATAGCAGTACCATCCACAGATCCCCATAACAGTGCCATCCACAGATCCCCCATAACAGTGCCATCCACAGATCCCCCATAACAGCGCCATCCACAGATCCCCCATAACAGCGCCATCCACAGATCCCCCATAACAGTGCCATCCACAGATCCCCCATAACAGTGCCATCCACAGGTCCCCCATAACAGTGCCATCCACAGATCCCAAGGCCATCAATCCCCATAACAGCGCCATCCACAGATCCCCCATAACAGTGCCATCCACAGATCCCCCATAACAGCGCCATCCACAGATCCCCCATAACAGTGCCATCCACAGATCCCCCATAACAGTGCCATCCACAGGTCCCCCATAACAGTGCCATCCACAGGTCCCCCATAACAGTGCCATCCACAGATCCCCCATAACAGTGCCATCCACAGATCCCCCATAACAGTGCCATCCACAGATCCCCCATAACAGTGCCATCCACAGATCCCCCATAACAGTGCCATCCACAGATCCCCCATAACAGTGCCATCCACAGGTCCCCCATAACAGTGCGTCATCCACAGATTCCCCATAATAGTGTCACGCACAGACCACCATTAATTCAAAGCCCACCAAAAGCACAACTTTTGGTTAAAAATATTTTTTTCTTATTTTCCTCCTCAAAAACCTAGGCGCGTCTTATAGTGAAGTTTAATATTTGTATATATATATATATATATATATATATATATATAAATATAATAATCATTCCTCCTTGGTGGTTTTATCGTGAATACATTTTCACTTTTTGATATTTGTTGATTTATTACCTAGTTGCCACGTCGGCTTGGTCTTGCGGTTTAGCTGGTTTCCTAGTAACCACAATATTTTTGCGAGCATCATTACGTCATAACGACACCTGCGGCTTCCCGTTCCCGTTTTTTTTTTTTGATGCGGCCCACATAAACTTAAATTTTGTTTTTTTGGCCCATGTTAGCCTTTGAGTTTGACATGCTTGGTGTATACTATCTCCGGTATTGATGGGATTAAAGGGCCTATGATTTTATCCTTCTGAATGAGATGCCAGTTTTTCTTAATGCTTTGCTCTATTTTCTTGTGTTGTGCATTATAAGGCAGTATTATGCGGAATTTATTATCATCAATGGATTTATCATCCTTTGTTTCTTTAGTCTCGAAAAACATTTTTCTATCCATTCTTCTGACCTTACATAAGGCTTTTTCAACAATTGTCTCTGGATATTCCTTCTCCAAAAATTTATTCTTCATAATAACAGCTTCATCCTCAAATTCTTTCTGATTAGTGCAGTTCCTCTTTATTCTGCGGAACTGCCCTGTAGGTATATTCAATAGCCATGAGGGCAAATGACAGCTAGAAAAGAGGATGAAGCTGTTCTTGGCTACCTCTTTCTGAAAGGTAGTACAAATATAATGTTCCATCTGGGTAGCAATCCGAATATCCAGGAATTCTGTATATTCTTGATTAATGTTAGAGGAGAACTTGAGATTCAATTCATTTCTATTGATTTCTTCCAAGAAGGTGTGGAGGCTAGACATATCTCCCTGCCAGACAAAAATTATATCATCGATGTAGCGCTGCCAGAGCACCAGATCCGACCCCAGCCTGGGCAAGATGGTCTCCTGTTCCCATTGTGCCATTATCCTCATTATCTGAATAATGCAGACATTTCCAGATGCCCTCAAACCGGGAGCATGTCATGGCCATACTGTAAAGTGGGGCCTGGTAGAGGATGTCCACACTCTAGTAATGCCTGACACTAGGTTTCTTGACCAGGCCCATATGCAGCACGAGGCCCCAAAATGTCCTCATTTTGGCTGCACTGACCGGCGTCCAGCCACCAGGCCTGGCCAAAAAGGAGCCCGGGTGTTGAGCAACGAACTGTTGTGCGTACAGGTTCGTATGCTCCACCATCAGATTTACCAGTGGGTCACTGAAAAAATGACAAAAAAAGTCATATTCAGTGTAGCCCACTGCGGAAATCTGGATTCCTGATTGGTCTACAAAATCAGGAATCACGGGCTCGTATCGCGGATGACAACCGGAAAGTGGGGTCATCCTCGTCCTCACGGGAACTCTCGGAGTCGGAGGCAAGCTGGGCGTATGCCTTCTCGGCCGAGAACATCCAGCGAACCATAGGGGAGTGTGTGTCTGTGTGTGTATGTGCGTGTGTGTAAATCTTTATTTGGTGTGTGTGGGGGCACGGGTGTTCACAAACTCACCCTAAAACTGCTGATCAACCGTCCGAAGTTGATCAGCGGTGGGGTGTGCGATGCACTAACAGTGGCCGGACGCTAAGAGTGCCGGCCTCAGTCAGCGTACACAATAAAAAATAAATAAAAAAGCAGCAGCACCCCTGGGGGGGGGGGGGGGGGGGGGTCTAGGGTCACACAGACACCCTAACTTAGGGTGATGCAATAAAAGTTTTTCAAACTAACTTTCCCATTATTTTCGCTGCCTAACCCAAACTTTCCCTATGCTTTCCCTATGTACCTGCTGTATAGATGGGGGGTGCTGGCACAGATCATTCCTGGGGGGCACAGATGGGGGTGATGCTGGCACAGATGGATGACAACGTGCAGGAGCTCCTCTCTCCTCCGGCTCCGGAACACAAAAGGAGGAGAGGAGCGCTTGCAACTTTTGAATCTGCCGCCGTCCCGCCCACCAACCAATCAGAGGCAATCCTGAGAGGTGATGTCACCATCACCAATCAGGATCGCAGGATGGTGATTGGTGGGGTAAAATCACACCACCATCACCATCCTGTTCCGGGTTATCGGGTCCTCAGAGACCCGAATAACCCAGAAACGCAGAAAACCGACCTGAGGTCTGACCTGCGGTTTTCTGTGATCGCATATATGGGGGGGGAGGGGGGTCACAGGACCCCCCGGCGCATTTGCCCCAGGTGCCTGCTCAATGATTTGAGCAGGCGGCGGTGATCGAAAATACACAGGGCGTCCTGTGTCCTGAAGAGGTTAAAGGACCAGTCCAGGTCTGAAGTCACTTTGTGAGGCTTACATAATAGAAACCACCCAAAAATTACCCCATTTTATAAACTATACCCCTGAAGGTATTCAAAATGGATTTTACAAACTTTGTTAACCCTTTAGGTATTCCACAAAAATTAATAGAATTTTTTTTTATAAAAAAAATAAATAAATCTGCTAACAAAGAAAGGGTTAACAGCCAAACAAAACTCAATATTTATTGCCCTGATTCTGTAGTGTACAGAAACACCCCATATGCGGTCAAAAGCTGCTGTACGGGCACACGATAGGGCGCAGAAGGAAAGGAACACCATATGGTTTTTGGAAGGCAGATTTCACTGGGATAATTTTAAGCAGCCATGTCACAATTGAAGACCCCCTGATGCACCCCATGAGTAGAAATCCCCAGAAAAGACCCCATTTTGGAAACTACGGGATAAGGTGGCAGTTTTGTTGGTACAGATTTTTGGTTGCTCTATATTTAATTATATTGTGAGGCAAGGTAAAAAAATAGCTGTTTTGGCACCGGTTCAATTTTTTCTTATTTACAATGTTCATCTGACAGGTTAGATCATGTGTTATTTTTATAGAGCAGGTTGTTACGGGCGTGACAATACCAAATATGTATACTTTCTTTCGTTGTTTGTTTCAGTTTTACATAATAAAGCATTTTTGAAAAAAAAACTATATTTTAGTGTCTGCATGATCTGAGAGACATATATTTTTTTTTGGGCGATTGTATTAGTTAGGGTCTCATTTTTTTGCGGGATGAGGTGATGGTTAGGCCCTTTTCACACGGGCGACAATTCCGTGCGGTTGCAATGCGTTAGGTGAACGCATTGCACCCGCACCGAATATGGACCTATTCGCTTCAATTGGGCTGTGCAGATGAGCAGTGATTTTCACGCATCACTTGTGCGTTACGTGAAAATCGCAGCATGTTCTATATTCAGCATTTTTCACGCAACGCAGGCACCATAGAAATTAATAGGGCTGTGTGAAAATCGCAAGCATCCACAAGCAAGCGCGGATGCGGTGCAATTTTCACCCATGGTTGCTAGGAGATGATAGGGATGAGCAATCCTGAACCCCATTAAAGTAAATTCACTGTATTATTTTCCCTTATAACATGGTTACAAAGGAAAATAATAACATTATTAATACAGAATGCTTACCAAAATGTCAATTGAGGGGATAAAAAAAATATTAATTAACTCACCTCATCCACTTGTTCGCGCAGCCGGCATCATCTTCTTTCAGGACCCGCAAAAGGACCTTTAATTATGTAATCGCGCTCACCACGTGGTGAGCATGGCGAGTCAGCACAGGTCCTGCTGAATGAAGATAGAAGGATTACGTCAAAGGTCCTTTTGCGGGGGGTCCCGAAAGAAGAATAAAAAAGACGATGCTGGCTGCGCGAACAAGTGGATGAGGCGAGTAAAATTTTTTAGATTTTTTTTAACCCCTCAATTGACATTTTAGTAAGCATTCTGTATTAAGAATTCCATCATTTTCCCTTATAACCATTCTATAAGGGAAAATAATAAAATCTACAGAACACCTAACCCAAAGCCGAACTTCAGTAAAGAAATTCGGGTTCGTTTCTGGGTACCAAATTCAGTTTTTTATCACGCACGTGCAAAACACATTGCACCCACGTGATAAAATCTGAACAACTCAATCGCAGTCAAAACTGACTGTAATTGCGTGCGCACTTTCACTGGTTTCCCGCAATATTCCGGGGACGCATCTGGAGAAAATCCGGGATGCCTGTGTGAAAGGGGCCTTACACCATTTTTTTTTAATGGTGTTCACCTGAGGGGTTAGTTCATGTGATATTTTTATATAGCAGGTTCTTACAGACGTGGTGATACCTAATATGTATACTTTTTTTTATTTATTTAAGTTTTACACAATAACAGCATTTTTGAAACTAAAGAAAAACCATGTTTTAGGGTATCCATGTTCTAAAAGCCATATTTATTTTTTAATTTTTGGGCGATTGTCTTAGGTAGTGGCTCATTTCACACGGGCGAGAATTCTGTGCGGGTGCAATGCGTGAGGTGAACGCATTGCACCCGCACTGAATCCGGACCCATTCACTTCAATGGGGCTGTTCAGATGAGCATTGATTTTCACGCATCACTTGTGCGTTGCGTAAAAATTGCAGCATGTTCTATATTCTGCATTTTTCACGCAAGGCAGGCCCCATAGAAATGAATGGGGATGCGTGAAAATCGCAAGTATCCGCAAGCAAGTGCGGATGCGGTGCCATTTTCACGCATGGTTGCTAGGAGATGATGGGGATGAGCAACCTCATTAAAGTCAATTTACTGAATTATTTTCCCTTATAACCATGTTAATGGCATTCTTAATACAAAATGCTTACTAAAATGTCAATTTAGCAGATTTTATTATTCACCCTTATAACATGGTTATAAAGGAAAATAATAGCATTCTTAATACAGAACGCTTACTAAAATGTGGCTTTAGGGGTTAAAAAATAAATTAACTCACCTCATCCACTTGTTCGCGCAGCCGGCATGTCTTCTTTCTTCTTCTTTCAGAACCTGCCAAAGGACCTTTGATAACGTAATCTTCTATCTTCATTCAGCAGGACCTGCGCGGACGTCACCACGCTCACCACGTGGGGAGCGCGATTACGTCAAAGGTCCTTTGACAGGTAAGTGTATTACTGAATGTAAAACACTTACAGACGGTTTGCCTGTGAGATCAAGGGGGCTGGATCTCACAGGCTGTCACGGAAGGCACAGCAATGCAAGGACCCAATAGCAGCTCCAATCCCCGCAAGGGTTAATGCGCCAGCATCGTTGTTTTCACTGATGCCGGTGCATATAGCAAGGGTCCGGCTATCAGTGACTGCAAGACCTCTGCCGCAGATCGGGCGGGTGCAGGACCGGCACCCACCTGATCAGCGCCACTTTTAAAGATCGCACCAGCGCCGTACATGTATGGCGCTGGTAGCAAAAGGGTTAAATCTCTGCTCTTTTTATCTATTGGAGTCATTTGGGTAGTGCCACTCAGTGATCGACACCCTTCCCTGTATGATAAGTCATGCAGAGGTAGCTGTGACACCACCCACATGACTCCGATGCATAGAAAGAGCAGAGGTTTAAATGAATAAATGACAAGTTTTATGCTAGACTAGAGTTGAAATCTTCCAGCAGGCTGCTCCAGCACAGGAACAGCCTGCTGGAGTCCAGCGTATCCTGCATAGCTGGATACTGCCATTCCCCACAGCAGCCCAATATGGGACCCAATGGGGATTCAGCCAGTACTTGACATTTGTGCCAGGATTCAGACGGACAAAAGCAGCTGAAAGACTGTTTCTTGACTGGATTAATCCCGGCACTAATCTCCAACGGGTCCCATTATAGTCAACAGGGTCTGACAGTATGCCAGACGTTCCTGGCTATGTTGTATACAATGACCTTTAAGATTTTAACGTTAGTGTTCTACTAGCCTGGAAGAAGATTTTAATACTAGTGAGCAACTGTCCTAAAACTTGTATTTATTCTTTCAACTTCTGCTCTTTTATGCATCTGAGTCGTGTGGGTGGTGTCACAGCTACCTTTGCATGACTAAGCATACAGGGAAGGGTGTCAATCACTGAGCGGCACTATCTACATAACTCCAATGTATAAAAGGAGCAAAGGTTTAAATGTATAAATTAGGTTTAAATGTATAAATTAGGTTTAAATATTTTTTTCACAAAACTAAATATAAGTCTGCTCAGCTTCTCCTGATCTATAAAATGCTGCACTGCATTTCAGGGTGACCAGTTCCCTTTAAATGGTCACCCTGAAATATATAAAATTGTGTGTGGTCTCTAATCCTTCTGACAAGTTCAAGGGCAACCTTAAAATTTGGTTCCTGTTCAGTGGCTCTTAAACATTTTTTTCTTTTTTTTTAAAATAATATTATATAATATTACTTACACAGCCATCGTGTACATTCAGAGTTGTTTCCAGTTTAAGTCGTTGAATAAATTCTCTTCTTCCTATTTAAAAGAAAAAGAAAGAAAAAAGCAAAGGGACTTTATTCATAATGCTACATTTACTATTGTGGATGCCTAAGAATTTAGGTAAGACATATTTATGAAGCAAGTGACTCAAAAAGAACACTCCACTACACCTCACTTTTTCTAGGGGATGTGATGTAGCTGGAAAGAGAACATTGTGATGCTGTTTAACAGGAAGGGGTATTGCTTAGATGTACATCTTGTAGCAAAATAAACCAACCAATAGGCGGTATAAAGTTAGATAAAAGTGTCTCACTACAATCAAAATGTATTATCCAGGATGAACCACTGTGATAAATTCAACACATCTTTAAAACATAAAGTGGGTTACCTAGTCAGGATTAGTAAATATGACCCAGTGTAAGTTGGGTTAAAGATGGGGAGGAAAGTTAAGGACTTACCCCCTATCCACAGGATAGTGGCTAAGTGCATGACGGGCAGGGTTTAAACTGCTGAGGCCCCTGACAATCACAAGAACGGGAGGCCTACAGTCAAGCATGCACACAGCAGCACCATTCAACTCTGGGATTGGCAGTTCCACCCATAGTTGAATGAAGAAGCAGTGCACATGCATGACTGCCGCTCCACTGAAACGGTTAATGCATTAAATAAAGGATAAATGTTTGTGGTGGAACAACCCCTTTAACCTCCTCCGGACCGCCTAACGCACGGATGCGTCCTGGAGGCGGTCGATTCATTCCTCCTGGACGCATCCGTGAGTCATCTCGCGAGACGCGAGATTTCGGTCTGAGCCGGCCCGCGCATGCGCATTGCGGGCCGGCAAAAGTTTAACAATTTCGTCACCAGCCTGCCAGCCAATGATCGTTGCTGGCAGGCTGGCGATTTTCAAAATCTCAAATCAGAAGCCATCTCACACCTTATATTTATAAATATAAGGTGTTAAATGGCTTCCCTGCTCCTCTGCTGGTCCTTTTCATCGGTTGGGCTCAGCAGAGGAGCAGGCTTCACAGTGAGTAGCACCAAACACTACACCTTAGCCCCGGATCACCCCCCAGAACCCCAATTAACCCCTTGATCACCCCTTCTTGCCCCTGTCAATCACCTAGTGAAAGGGAAAAAAGTGATCAGTGTAAACTTTTTTTTTTTTTCACTGGTATTGACTGATAGGTTTTAGGATAGTTTAGGCTCCTTGGTTAGGTAGTTTAGCGATCGTTTAGCGCCCAGCCCACCGCACCGCACCGCAGTCACTTATTCGCTGATTAGCGTATCGCTAATCAGCTTTTGTAGTTTTATAGTATCAGTAAGTGATCAAAACTGATCAGTCAGATCTATAATAGTATTAGTGTCACCTTAGCTCGCCCTCCACCCAAAATGCAGTGTTTGCCCGATCAAGCCTGATCGGTCGCCCACTGCCCCGCCGCAGTGACAAAAAATATATATTTTTTGATCACTGCACAATCACTTTACAAGCGCTGCAGCAATAAAAAAAAAATCAGTTTTGATATTTTTTATCAATCGCAGCGGCCTCCGGTACTTCGCTAGCCTCCCATTTGTAAGACAGGCTTGCTTTTTTTCTTGGGTAGTCTCAGGGAATACCCCTAAATTTAGTAGTCCAAATGTCAAACAGGGGGTATTCTTCTGAAGAGTCCTACAGGTTTCTGACCCAGTCGGATGAGGAATGGGAACCCTCATCTGATGAATCTAGCGGGTCAGAATATGAACCTGTAGAAAGCAGTGGCAGTCTGACCCAAAGTTCGGACGAGGAGGTTGAGGTCCCTGATAGCACCAGGCGTACCCGGCCCCGTGTCGCTAGACCACAGGTTGTGCAGGATCCGCTTCAAGGACAGCAGAGTGGGGCTGGCGACGTCGGATTACGTGGTGAGGCATACACCAGCAGCACAGACCATCCTGGACCTAGTACCAGCACTGCCGTACAACATGGTGAAGTAGCGAGCACCAGAAGCTGGTACGGTGGCACGTGCAATAGTTACCCCGTCGCAGCCACCGGACAGACAGGCCCGTAGAGCCCCTAGAGTCCCTGAGGTGCTGGCAAACCCTGATTGGCAGTCCCCAACTTCAGCCGCACCTGTAGTTCCCCGTTTCAACGCGCAGTCTGGAGTTCGGGTTGAGACAGCTCAGATCAGTCCGGCCCTGGGATTTTTTGAGCTGTTCTTGACTGCGGAGCTCTTGGACTTAGTTGTGGCAGAAACAAATCGGTATGCCACTCCATTTATATCCGCCAACCCGGGAAGCTTTTAAGTCCAGCATTTCCGGTGGAAACCAGTCCAAGTTTCCGAAATTAACATTTTTCTGGGCCTTCTCCTCAACATGGGTCTAACCAAAAAGCATGAATTGCGGTCATATTGGTCCACGAACCCAATTCATCACATGCCCATGTTCTCTGCTGCTATGTCCAGGACACGATTTGAGACCATCCTGCGTTTCCTGCACTTTAGCGACAACACCACCTCCCGTCCCAGAGGCCACCCAGCTTTTGACCGGCTCCACAAAATTCGGCCCCTCATAGACCACTTCAACCAGAAATTTGCAAATTTGTATACCCCTGAGCAAAACATCCCAAGCAAGCGCGCCCGGTATGGGGTCAAATTGTATAAGCTCTGTGAAAGGGCTACAGGCTATACACACAAATTTCGGATCTATGAGGGTAAAGATCAGACCCTGGAGCCGGTCGGTTGCCCTGACTACCTGGGGAGCAGTGGGAAGACAGTCTGGGACTTGGTGTCACCCTTATTTGGCAAGGGGTACCATCTTTATGTGGACCTCCTCAGGCATTTGTTCCTAGAACAGATTGGCTGCTGTGGCACCGCGCGGGCTTCCCCCAACGGCTCATTACCACCCATCTTGCAAGGGGGGAGAGGGCTGCCTTGTGTAATGAAGAACTGCTCGCGGTGAAATGGAGAGACAAGCGTGATGTTTACATGCTCTCCTCCATTCACGCAGACACGACAATACAAATAGAACGGGCAAACAGTGTCATTGAAAAGCCCCTCTCAGTCCACGACTATAACCTTCACATGGGAGGGGTGGACTTCAAAGACAAGATGTTGGCTCCGTATTTAGTTTCCCGACGCACCAGACGCTGGTATAAGAAGGTGTCTGTATATTTGATTCAATTGGCTGCATATTATAGTTTTGTTCTCTACAGTAAGGCTGAGAGAACAGGATCCTTCCTCAAATTTGGCCCCATCCACCAGTGTAGTTAGACGTCTACACGAGCGAAATTTCCCCAATGTCGTTGCTGGTACCTCAACCCAACCGTCACCCCGAAAAAGATGTTGTGTCTGTAGCAGGAGTGGAATAAGGCGTGACACCCGCTATTTCTGTCCTGACTGCCCTGACCACCCTGCCCTATGCTTAGGGGAGTGTTTCCAGAAGTACCACACACAGGTACACTTAGCATAGGGATCACATCTCACAGGACAGGTACACAGGGCTCTTAGGGCCCATTCACACACAGCTGCTGCAAACCTCTCCTTTCACCTGGGACAAAGTGCATAATGCACTTCGCCACATCTTTCGGCGATTTGCGCTTTGCACATTGTCCCATGGGGAAGGAGAGGTTTGTCCTATAAAGGTAAAAAAAAAAAAAATCACCAGTAAGCAAAAAAGTTAACGTTCAGTTCAAAAAGTTAAATAAAGTTTATATGTTCTGTTCAAATGTTATTATAAAGTTAATAAAATTTATTGCGTTGCAGCCTGGTTTTTTCTTTTTTCTTTTCTTTTTTTTTTACCTTCCAAGTGATCGACTAGCTGCAGCACTGATGTGCATTCTGACAGAAGCATTGCGCTGCTGTCAGATTACACAAAAGTCAGTGTATGCGGTGCTGCAAGACGAGATTTCTCCTCTGCAGTAAAAGATACGTTTGCCGAGGCATATGAGGTAAGGAGGCGGTGGTGTTCCTATGCTTTGGCAAACACTTTGTATATAAAAAACTAAAAATCCCTGCAATGATTTATTCATCCACATCGATTGATGTGAATGGAGAAATTGGGATTGCCAGGGCATACGAGCTAAGTGGGTATGGATGTTGGGCGGAGCTCCTATGTCCTGGAAGATGCCTTTCCCCTCTTTTTTTATGGCAGAGATTTTTTCATCCACATTGATCGATGTGAATGAAGAAATCTGTGCCCTTCATTTTTTCTTTCAGCCCAGAGGCTGAACGGAAAACGGAAAAAAAATCTCATTACCTGTATGCTCAATATAAGGAGAATAGTAGAAACTCCTAATGCTGGCCATACATGTAATGATTGCAGAGACCCTCAAATGCCAAGGCAGTACAAACACCCCACAAATGACCCCATTTTGGAAAGAAGACACCCCAAGGTATTGGCTGAGGGGCATATTGAGTCCATGAAAGATTGAAATTTTTGTCTCAAGTTAGCGGAAAGTGAGACTTTGTGAGAAAAAATAAATAAATCAATTACTGCTAACTTGTGCCCCCAAAGAAATACAATATACAATTCTATGAACTCGCCATGCCCCTCATTGAATACCTTGGGGTGTCTTCTTTCCAAAATGGGGTCACATGTGGGGTATTTATACTGCCCTGGCATTTTAGGGGCCCTAAAGCGCGAGAAGAAGTCTGGGATCCAAATGTCTAAAAATGCCCTCCTAAAAGGAATTTGGGCACTTTTGCGCATCTAGGCTGCAAAAAAAGTGTAACACATGTGGTATCACCGTACTCAGGAGAAGTTGGGTAATGTGTTTTGGGGTGTCATTTTACATATACCCATGCTGGGTGAGATAAATATCTTGGTCAAATGCAAACTTTGTATAAAGAAAAAATGGGAAAAGTTGTCTTTTGCCGAGATATTTCTCTCACCCAGCAACGGTATATGTAAAATGACACCCCAAAACACATTCCCCAACTTCTCCTGAGTACGGCGATACCACATGTGTGACACTTTTTTGCAGCCTAGGTGGGCAAATGGGCCCACATTCCAAAGAGCACCTTTTGGATTTCACAGGGCATTTTTTTTACAGATTTTGATTTCAAACTACTCACACATCTGGGCCCCTAAAATGCCAGGGCAGTATAATTACCCCACAAGTGACCCCATTTTGGAAAGAAGACACCCCAAGGTATTCCGTGAGTGGCATGGCGAGTTCCTAGAATTAATTTTTTTTGTCACAAGTTAGCGGAAGATGATGTTTATTTTTATTTTTTTTCTTACAAAGTCTCATATTTTACTAACTTGTGACAAAAAATTAAAACTTCCATGAACTCACTATGCCCATCCCGAAATACCTTGGGGTGTCTTCTTTCCAAAATAGGGTCACTTGTGGGGTAGTTATACTGCCCTGGCATTTTAGGGGCCCAAATGCATGCAAAGTAGTTTGAAATCAAAATCTGTAAAAAATGGCCTGTGAAATCCGAAAGGTGCTCTTTGGAATGTGGGCCACTTTGCCCACCTAGGCTGCAAAAAAGTGTCACACATCTGGTATCGCCGCACTCAGGAGACGCTGGGGAATGTGTTTTGGGGTGTCATTTTACATATACCCATGCTGGGTGAGATAAATATCTTGGTCAAATGCCAACTTTGTATGAAAAAAAATGGGAAAAGTTGTCTTTTGCCGAGATTTTCCTCTCACCCAGCATGGGTATATATAAAAAGACACCCCAAAACACATTGCCCTACTTCTTCTGAGTACGGCGATACCAGATGTGTGACACTTTTTTGCAGCCTAGGTGGGCAAAGGGGCCCACATTCCAAAGAGCACCTTGTGGATTTTACAGGCCATTTTTTACACATTTTGATTTCAAACTACTTCGCACGCATTTGGGTCCCTAAAATGCCAGGGCAGTATAACTACCCCACAAGTGACCCCATTTTGGAAAGAAGACACCCCAAGGTATTTCATGATGGGCATAGTGAGTTCATGGAAGTTTTCATTTTTTGTCAAGTTAGTGGAATATGAGACTTTGTAAGGAAAAAATAAAAATAAAAATAAAAATCATCATTTTCCGCTAACTTGTGACAAAAAATAAAAATTTCTATGAACTCACTATGCCCATCAGCGAATACCTTAGGGTGTCTCTACTTTCCAAAATACGGTCATTTGTGGGGGTTTTCTAGTGTCTGGGCATTGTAGAACCTCAGGAAACATGACAGGTGCTCAAAGTCAGAGCTGCTTCAAAAAGCGGAAATTCACATTTTTGTACCATAGTTTGTAAATGCTATAACTTTTACCCAAACCATTTATTTTTTTTACCAAAACATATTTTTTTAAAAGATATGTAGAACAATAAATTTAGCTAAAAATGTATATATGGATGTAGTTTTTTTAAAAATAATTTACAACTGAAAGTGAGAAATGTCATTTTTTGGCAAAAATTTCGTTAAATTTCGATTAATAACAAAAAAAGTAAAAATGTCAGCAGCAATGAAATACAACCAAATGAAAGCTCTATTAGTGAGAAGAAAAGGAGGTCAAATTCATTTGGCTGATAAGTTGCATGACCGAGCAATAAACGGTGAAAGTAGTGTAGTGCAGAAGTGTAAAAAGTGGCCTGGTCATTAAGGGTGTTTAAGCTAGGGGGGCTGAAGTGGTTAATTACAGTGCCTGTAAGTCAGTACTTATCGGACTAACATTCCTACTCCCCTCTGTCGCGACAACATTCAGTGTAGGCGGTGGGGGGGGGGGGGGTACAAAATTCAGTAACAGCCCAATGGCCTGTCGAGATATAGAGCGAAGGCTGGAATAAAGGACATCCTAATAACTATTAGAGCTTACCAAGATTTCTTTACCCAAGAAAACGAATCCTTTGGGAGGAATCACATGCTACAGTGAATGTGTTCTGGGATAGAAAAACAGCTCCTATATGCAGATAAGTGTTTTGTTTTGTTTTTTATTAGAGGCAGAATTTTAAGACACTGGGCAAAACGTATCAATATTGTTGTAAAATGCATCATTTTAGGAGACTGCAAAAGTAACATAAATTGCTCAAATTTATGAAAATGGTGCACACACAAGATGATAAAATTGGCACAACAAGCTAAATTTAAATTGGTACCTTTCACTAAAAATGCTATGATGGGTTCACACTAATGTAACAGTCATTTCAGTTTATTTTTAATATTTAGTACGGACAGGGGTGGTAAAGTATATAGTCAATTTATTAGGGAAATATGTTTCTTCTTACTAGAAAACAGGGTGTACAGAATCTTCATAGCACAGCTCTAACAGCATTGTTAAAGGTGTTGTCTCACTTCAGCCAGTGACATTTATCATGTAGAGAAAGTTAATACCAGGCACTTACTAATGTATTGCGATTGTCCATATTGCCTCCTTTGCTGGATAGATTAATTTTTCTATCACATTATACACTGCTTGTTTCCATGGTCATGATCACCCTGCAATCCATCAGCAGTGGCTCTGCTTGCACACTATAGGAAAAAGCGCAAGCCTTTGAGAGCTCACACGGTCGCAGTCACCAGAGAGGCTGGCATTTTTTTCTATAGGGTGCAAGCACAGCCACTGCTGTTGGATCGCAGGTTGGACGCAACCAGGGTGGATAATTTTTTTAAAATTTTTTATTTAAATCTGATTTTTTTTTATTTTTATAAAATGCTTTTTTGAGAAAATATATTACCATCCAAAGGTTATTCCATCATAAAATAAAGATTCGTTTTTAAATTATTTAGAATAAGGCTGTGCGTGGACTACCATATTGTTGAATAGATTAGGCAGTGGCTGAGGGATAGACAACAGAGGGTTGTAGTCAATGGAGTATATTCAGACCATGGTCTTGTTACCAGTGGGGTACCTCAGGGATCTGTTCTGGGACCCATATTGTTTAATATCTTTATCAGCAAAATTGCAGAAGGCCTCGATGGTAAGGGGTGTCTTTTTGCTGATGACACAAAGATTTGTAACAGGGTTGATGTTCCTGGAGGGATACACCAAATGGAAAAGGATTTAGGAAAATTAGAGGAATGGCAACTAAAATGTAATGTTGATAAGTGCAAGATAATGCACCTGGGGCGTAAAAACCCAAGAGCAGAATATAAAATCAGTGATACAGTCCTAACCTCAGTATCTGAGGAAAGGGATTTAGGGGTCATTATTTCAGAAGACTTAAAGGGAGTCTGTCACCTCCATATGGCCATATACAGTGGTTACATGGCTCTGTAGCACACCTATATAGGATTGTAACAGTACCTTTGTTCTTTTCTTTAGACTTGCACCAGCAGGAAAAACGAAGTTTAATTCATATGCAAATGAAGACTCACAAGTGCCCAGGGGCGGCATTCAGTGTGTAGGTACCCAGGCTGCTCTGCCTTCTTTTCACTTTACTCCTACTCAGTCTCTGCCTTTGCCCGCCCTCCAAGTCTCTTGCCTCATCAATAGGTCTGGACTTGGAGGGCGGGCAAAGGAAGAGGCTGGGGAGGAGTAAAGTGAAAAGAACTACACACTGAGTGCTCATTTGTATATGAATTACATTTAGTTTTTCCTGCTGGTGCAAGTCTAAAGAAAAGGACAAAGATATCGTTACAATCCTGAATAGGTGTGCTACAGAGCCATGTAAGCACTGTATATGGCCATATGGAGGTGACAGACTCCCTTTAAAGGTAGGCAGACAATGTCATAGAGCAGCAGGAAATGCTAGCAAGAATGCTTGGGTGTATAGGGAGAGGCATTACTAGTAGAATAAGGGAGGTGCTCATGCCACTCTACAGAGCACTAATGAGACCTCATTTGGAGTATTGTGCGCAGTACTGGAGACCATATCTCCAGGATATCGATAGTTTGGAGAGAGTTCAGAGAAGAGCTACTAAACTAGTACATGGATTGCAGGACAAAACTTACCAGGAAAGATTAAAGGACCTTAACATGTATAGCTTGGAAGAAAGACGAAACAGAGGGGATGAGAGAATATTTACAAGAAAAACTGCTACAAGAGGACATAGTTTTAAATTCGAAGGGCAAAAGTTTAAAAGCAATATCAGGAAGTATTACTTTACTGAGAGAGCAGTGGATGCATGGAATAGCCTTCCTGCAGAAGTGGTAGCTGCAAATACAGTGGAGGAGTTTAAGCATGCATGGGATAGGCATAAGGCCATCCTTCATATAAGATATGGCCAGGGGCTATTCATAGTATACAGTATATTGGGCAGACTAGATGGGCCAAATGGTTCTCATCTGCCAACTCATTCTATGTTTCTATATGTGTAATTTTTTGGGTAAATAAATTCCATTAATCCATTCACAATGTCATGCTCTTCCAGAGGTTTTTGTAAGATTATTGGGCAGTTTCTCTGCCTACAAGATATTATCACAGATGCTTGGTTTACTTTTGCAGTTCTCAAAACTGAATTTGACTCATCACATGCCTCTTCTTCACAGTAAAAATGTTATAACATGAACAGAGTTGTGAAAAATACCTTAATCCTAACTTCTACAAACCTATGAATGCAGAATCAACCTAAATCAAACTAATATGAATAGTTGTTATTCTAAAAATCTTCATCTACTTAAGTTGCATATTATAAGTTATACCAGCAAGAATTAGTCTATGTAGAAAACTATGATTTAAATCAAGCCTTACTGACTAGTGGTTTAAATCATTTTGATTTAAATCAAATCCACCCTGGTCGTAACCATATAAATGAGCAGTGCGTCTGACAAAAATGAATCTATCCAGCAGAGGAAGCAATATGGACAATCACAATACATTAGTAAGTGCCTTGTATTAACTTTCTCTACATGATAAAATGTCACTTGCTGAAGTGACACAACCCCTTTAACCCCTTTAGGACACAGCCACCACTATGTGGTGATAACTTTAAAACGCTTTGACTTTTCTAGGCCATTCTGAGATAGTTTTTTCATCACATATTCTACTTCATGACACTGGTAAAATGGAGTAAAAAAATAATACCACATTTTCCAAAAATGTGGAAAAGTTTCCAAGTTTCAATTTCTCTACTTCTATAATAGATAGTAATACCTACATAAATAGTTATAACTTAACATTCCCCATATGTCTACTTAATGTCTGGATCATTTTGGGAATGACATTAAATTTTTTGGGGATGTTACAAGGCTTAGGCTACTTTCACACTAGCGTTCGATCGGATCCGTTCTGAACGGATCCGATCATAATAATGCAGACGGAGGCTCCGTTCAGAACGGATCCGTCTGCATTATATTGGCATATAAAAGCTAAGTGTGAAAATAGCCTCGGACGGATCCGTCCAGACTTTCAATGTAAAGTCAATGGGGGGACGGATCCGCTTGAAGATTGAGCCATATTGTGGCATCTTCAAACGGATGCGTCCCCATTGACTTACATTGTAAGTCTGGACGGATCCGCACGCCTCCGCATGGCCAGACGGACACCCGAACGCTGCAAGCAGCGTTCAGCTGTCCGCCTGTCCGTGCGGAGGCGAACGGAGCGGAGGCTGAACGCCGCCAGACTGATGCAGTCTGAGCGGATCCGCATCCATTCAGACTGCATCAGGGCTGGACGGAAGCGTTCGGGTCCGCTCGTGAGCCCCTTCAAACGGAGCTCACGAGCGGACAGCCGAACGCTAGTGTGAAAGTAGCCTTAGAAGTTTGGAAGCAAATCTTGAAATTTTTCAGAAATTTTTAAAAACCCACTTTTCAAGGACCAGTTCAGATGTGAAGTCACTTTGTGAGGCTTACATAGTAGAAACCACCTAAAAGTGACCCCATTCTAGAAACTACACCCCTCAAGGTATTCAAAAATGATTTTACAAACTTTGTTAACCCTTTAGGTGTTCCACAAGAATTAATGGAAAATAGAGATACAATTTGAAAATTTTACTTTTGGGAAGATTTTCTATTTTAATATTTTTTTTCCAGTTGCAAAGCAAGGGTTAACAGCCAAACCAAACTCAATATTTATGGCTCTGATTCTGTTGTTTACAGAAACACCCCATATGTGGTCATAAACCGCTGTACGGGCACACAGCAGGGCGCAGAAGGAAAGAAATGCCATACGGTTTTTGGAAGGCAGATTTTGCTGGACTGTTTTTTTGACACCATGTCCCATTTGAAGCCCCATGATGCACACCTAGAGTAGAAACTCCAAAAAAGTGATCCCATTTTAGAAACTACGGGATAGGGTGGCAGTTTTGTTGGAACTATTTTAGGGTACATATGATTTTTGGTTGCTCTATATTACACTTTTTGTGAGGCAAGGTAACAAGAAATAGCTGTTTTGGCACTTTTTTTTGTTATTTACAACATTCATCTGACAGGTTAGATCATGTGGTAATTTTATAGACCAGGTTGTCACGGACGCGGCGATATCTAATATGTATACAATTTTTCTATTTATGTGTTTTACACAATGATTTCATAAAAAAAAAAAAAAAAATCATGTTTTAGTATTTTCATAGTCTGAAAGCCATAGTTTTTTCAGTTTTTGGGCGATTATCTTGGGTAGTGTACGATTTTTGCGGGAGGAGACAACTGTTTGATTAGCACTATTTTGGGGTGCATATGACTTTTTGATCGCTTGCTATTACACTTTTTGTGATGTAAGGTGACAAAAAATTGGTTTATTTAGAACGGTTAATTTTTTATTATTTACGGTGTTCATCTGAGGGATTAGGTCATGTGATATTTTTATAGATCCGGTGGATACGGACGTGGCAATACCTAATATGTATACTATTTTTTATTTATGCAAGTTTTACACAATAATATCATTTTTGAAAAAATAAATAAATCATGTTTTTAGTTTCTCCATATTCTGAGAGCCATAGTTTTTTTCAGTTTTTGGGCGATTATCGTAGGTAGGATTTCATTTTTTGTGGGATGAGATGACGGTTTAATTGGCACTATTTTGGGGTGCATATGACTTTTTGATCGCTTGCTATTACACTTTTTGTGATGTAAGGTGACAAAAAATGGTTTATTTAGCACATTTTTTATGGTGTTCATCTGAGGGGTTAGGTCATTTGATATTTTTATAGAGCCGGTTGATGCAGATGCGGCGATACCTAATATATATATTTTTATTTTATTTATGTAAGTTTTACACAATAACTGCTTTTTTAAAACAAAAAAATGATGTTTTAGTGTCTCCATGTTTTGAGCCATTGTTTATTTTTTGGGCGAATGTCTCAGGTAGGGGCTCATTTTTTACGGGATAAGGTGACTGTTAGATTGGTAGTTTTTTGGTGGGCAAATGCTTTTTTGATTTTTTGCTGTTGTACTTTTTGTGATGTAAGGTGACAATTTTTTTTTAGTTTTAGCACAGTTTTTATTTTTTATGGAGTTAATCTGAGGGGTTAGGTCATATGATATGCTTATAGAGCCGGTTGATACAGATGCGGCAATACCTAATATGTAAACTTTTCTTTTCCCCCTATTTTTTACCCAATTTTTTTTTTTACTTTATTTGGGGAAAATTACGTTTTTGTTTATTTTCACTTGAAACTTAATTTTTTGGGGGAAAAACTTTATTTTTTCAACTTTTTTTTACTTTATTTTTTGTCCCACTTTGGGACTTCAACTTTTGGGGGGCTAATCCTTTACAATGCATCCCAATACTTCTGTATTGGAATGCATTGGCTGTATGAGTAATACAGTGAGTATTACTTATACAGCTTCCAGCCTGTGAGATCCAGGGGGCTGGATCTCACAGGTTTGTGACAGGAAGACAGCACCGATGCCTCAGGAAGGCTGCCTTCCATGCCATCGGGTCACCCCTACAGCCCCACGGGGACCCGATGGCATCGCCGCCGCACCATAAAATGCCGCAAACCGCAGGTCTGAATTGACCTGCGGTTTGCGACGATGGCCGACACGGGGGGGTGCCAATGATTTCAGCAGGCACCTTGTTCCAATACGTCCTGTGTCCTTAAGGATCGGGACATTAGGCCCCATGTCCTAAACAGGTTAAGGAGAATCTATCTTCGATCTTCAGTCTGCAGAAGACACCAGTGAGTAACATGCAGAGGCTTCCAGCTGCCTCTTGTCACTAACTCAGTCACTGACCATGGACATGTGCACTAACTATCACTGGCCATCACCCTGCATATCTGACTTCTTACACACAGGCATCTTTAGTGCTCAGTAAAATACTGAAGGCTAAAAACAGATTCTCCTTAGCAACACTTACAGCTTTGACTGAAGACTCTTTAAATCATAATAAAAGCTACACTAAGGCTCCATTCAGACGTCCACACTTTGCATCTTGATCAGTTCCGCAATTATGCGGAACGGATGCGGACCCATTAATTTTTAATGGGGACAAAAAAGATGCGGACAGCACACAGTGTGCTGTCCGCATCCACATTTCCGGTCCACGGCCCCAAACTTACGGTCTGCGGCTCCACAAAAAAATAGAACACGTCCTATTCATGTCCGCAGCTGCAGACAAGAATAGGCATTTCTATTGGGGTGCCGGCCTGGTGTTTTGCAGATTAAGGAGGTCATTTATCAAACTGGTGTAAAGTAGAACTGGCTTAGTTGCCAATAGCAACCAATCAGATTCCACCTTTCAATTTCCAAAGGAGCTATCCAAAAAGAACGGTGGAATCTACTTTACATCAATTTAACAGATACCCAAAATCAAATACCACATACACAAACTGATGCCAACAGAAGGGATCAGTTTGCATCCATTTTAGATTAAGTATTTTTCCTCGACACATAAGCGTGTGGTAGACTTTGTCGGTCTGCTTTAGAAAGTGTCTTTTTTTTAAAAACATTGAAGCCTATGTAAAACTGATGCAAACAGTTGCTCTTCCATTGGCATCCATTAGTCACTTGCTTCTCGGCTGGCAGTGCTGAGAGGGAGACAATGAGGCTTGCTGCCTTCACCCACCAGACGACAATTGACAAGGTTCCTTCCTACGCACAATAGGAAAGAAACTCAACTCCCATCCAGCGTTGAAAGGTGTTGAGAAATTCGGCATGTCAGTACTCTAAAAGTACTGACAACCAGCCCAGAAGTGACAGACCACTGAAATCAGCGTCTGTCACAACAGTACACAGACCATAATTTATGGTCCGTGGTAGCGGAATCCATAACGGAATTCTTTAGATATCACAGGGATGAGGGGAAAAGAACGCAACCGGCAGTGCTGCATGTGCCTATATGGTCACTGGAGCGCATAAATCACTTGGATGCCGAACCCTCACGGTGGTGCTCTATTGCTGGTACAGTAGTTACGATAATAGCATAAAGAAGAAAGCACCGCGGCACTCACCACTGGTCACAAAGTCGCTGCTTGCAGTTTATTTTTAAAAAACACATAGTGGACGTGGACAGAACAGCTACAGCTGTTTTGCGCTTGTGTTGCGCTTTGTCAAGCCTCCTGTGACGTGGAGGAGGAGGGGGCAATAAATACCCTCATCTCATGCACGTCACTGGTTACAATTGAAGTGATATAAAAAACATGTGTGCTAAAACCAATCAAATGAAAACAGCTAAGTCATTCTTGTCATTTAACCCTAGAGGGCCCATGGCTTGCGTTTAGATTATCCATGCAGCTTTCTCGCTGCAGGAGAATGCGTTTTCTGTCCCCCCTCTCATGGGGGTGTGGACCACTTTAATACCCGCACATTTCAAAATTTCACTGTTCCCCGCATGTTCATTATGTATATGCTCAATTAATCTAGTTGCTCTATTTCTGGTAATAATAGATTTTTTGTGTTCCCTAAAACGTACATATAGGCACCTGTGTGTCTTTCCAATGTAAAATCTCCCGCATGGGCACAAAATCGCATATACAACATATTTGGTCTTACAGTGTATAAATTGGAGGATTGTCCACCATAGTTGCCAGGGAGGGATCCCTCTGCAGCATCTGCCAGTTATTCAAAATTACTGTCTTGATAGTGGGAAGCCATTGGGGAAAAGTCGAATGTGAACACTGCTCTACGCTCGCCATCATTATTTTGTTGTCTCCTCTTTTTCTTTTTTTGTGTGGATGTCCCTACCTAGAACCTCCCTCTTGTGCAAGCACTTCAAATATGCACTATTATCTTCTCCGGGTAACCCCTTTGTAAAAATCGTCTCTTCATGTCCCCAGATTGCTCTCTAAACTCAGTGTCATCTTTCACAATTCTGGCGAGGCGCATGAATTGGCCGTAAGGAATGGCGGTTTTGATGTGGGGTGGGTGATAATGTAGTAGTGCATTCGTGGATGTACCTTTTCTGTAAATAGTGTGGTTTAGCTGACCATCCTCAACCCTCACCTTGACATCAAGAAAATCCAGTTCCTCCGCACTGATTGTGCTAGTGAACCGCATATTCATATTGTTAGCTTGATTCAAATATTGCACTAAACATAGGTCACCTGTCCAGACAATGAATATATCATCAATATATCCAAGGAAAACCTTGATATATCGAATGAATGGATTCTGAACAGTGTAAATATACCTCTCTTCAAAAATAGGTAAAAATAAATTAGCAAGGGTGCATGAGACAGGTGTCTCCATTGCTGTGCCTGACAATTGTTTGAACCATTTCGGATTGAAAGTAAAGGCATTATGTGTCAATATGAATGAGAGGGATTCTGTAACAAAATCAACATATTCGTCACTTTTATTAATTTTGCGCAGGATGTCCCTAATTGTCTCTATCCCCAGTTCCTGGGGAATCCTGGTGTATAGACTCTCCACATCTACCGCGGCTAAATAAAAGCCGTCTTGCCATTGTACATCCTTGAAAGCTATCAAAAAATTGGTGGTATCTTCCAAATAGGAAGGGACCCCCTTTAACACTGGGAGCAACATCCAATCCAGATATTGGGACAGGGGTTCGGTCAAAGAACCGTTCCCTGACACTATGGGGTGCCCAGGTGGGTTTACCAGCGATTTATGGATCTTGGGTACTATATACCAGACATGTTTAATGGGGAACTGGGGATTGAGCTTTTCGGCCATGCGCTTAGTTAGAAAACCTCTGTCAACATACTTCCACAATAATGTTTTGAGTTGCTGTTGATACTTGGAAGTGGGGTCCGAGGTAAGGGGAGCATAGGTATTGATATCCCTAAGTTGTTTATAAGCTTCTTGCATATAACATGTTTTATGCATAGATACCACATTGCCCCCCTTGTTGGCTGGTTTGACTATGATCTCCTTGCATTTCTCAAGCCAAGCCAGAGCCCTGTGCTCACCCACACTACGGTTGGACTGAACCTGTGGGTACATCAATGCTTTGGTTTCCTTCAAGACTTGCTTGAAAAAGAGATCCAAACTGCCTCCAGCCGACGGGGGGGGGGGAGGTAAACGTGGATTTGATTCTTTGTGTAGAGGGCTCTGATTTTTGCATGTATGCCTGTGCCTCGGGGTCCCCACTATTTTCCAGGTCTAAGGCCCCATGCACACGGCCGTGTTTCACAGCCGTGTGCGGGCCGTGGAACCGCGGCCTGGATCCCTCCTGTGAGCTGGAGCGCACGGCGTCACTGGTTGCTATGACGCCGTGCGCTCCTTGCTGCCGGCACAGTACAGCAATACACTGGTATAGATCATACCAGTGTATTACTGTATAGCGGCCGGCAGCAGGGAGCGCACGGCGTCATAGCAACCAGTGACGCCGTGCGCTCCAGCTCACAGGAGGGATCCAGGCCGCGGTTCCACGGCCCGCACACGGCTGTGAAACACGGCCGTGTGCATGGGGCCTAACAGTGTGAGAACTAACTGTCTGTCCTGCTCCTCTACCCCATGTGCTAAATGAAAGCCTAATGGACCTGCGGGTGCAGATGGTGTTGTCTGGACATGTTCTGTAGTATGTTTATACATTTGAAAATGTTTATGCAGATTTAACTTCCTTATAGCTTTGAACATGTCTACTTCAAAATTAACCACATTAAACTCAGAAACCATTCCGGAATTCAGACCTTTGGACAATAATGAGAGGCAGTCACTGTCCAGAACAATGTCTGTGAGATTAACCACATTATGACCTGGTGAAAGCTGGTTTACCTCACCCACATCTAGTATCGTCTCCACGCCGCTTGCTTCCGCTTGTATCAGCCCCTGTATGGTCTTGCTTCTTGTCCCCCCCCCGTCCCCCCCCCTTCGTCTACCTCTCCTAAAGGGGGTTGTTGTGCTGCTGCTTCTTGGCTCACTTGTTCTTCGTGTAGGTTTGTTCTGATGCTGTTAAATTCGGAGGTCCAATAGTCGTGTGGTTGCCTGTTCCTCCTACGCCGGCCTCTGTCACTGTATCGCTGTTTAGTGGGTTTCCAGTCAAAGACGCGGTTATTGTCAAAGTCATTCTTATCCCGTAAAAAGCAAGTGGATTAGATATTCAGCCATGTACCTACTTCATGCAACTTTGATTAAACTAGTGACTTAGTTTAAAAAAAATAACACAATACTAAAAATGTGGGACTCTTATGTCTCATTCACACAGGTCAGTGTTTGGTCAGTGATTTCCATCAGTGGTTTTGAGCCAAAACCAGGATTGGGGCCTCCACAGAAAGAAAGAGATAAAGGAGAAAGATCTGCCCCTGTTCTGTTTTAAGAGCTGCACCTGACTGAACACTATGTGAATAAGGTGCCGTATTACTCACAGAACTCACAAAAATAAAATTTCAGGCCTTTAGGTACAGTTTTTCATGCACTAGCAGGGCCACCTCCAAATTTCTATATCATGCCCAATATGGTCTCTGGTTTAAATACTCACCTACCCCACATTCCCCAGCCATCTGCTCCCTACTTCTCCATTAGTCACTGGTGTCTCAGTCGAGCATCTGCTGTGTTGAGCCACAGAGAGCAAAGTATAGTGTGAAGCTCCACTCTGTGCTGTCTGTGGCTCAGTGCGGCAGGTGCAATGAGATCATTGCATCACGCTTGCCAACAATGAACCACTGATTGCAGGGGAATGGTAGAGCAGGGAGCTGATGGCTCATTGTTTCATCATTGTATTCAACTGTATCTGCATCTTGAAGACACAGATACAGTTGAAAGCAGAACATGCAGGGTTCCGGGCGGCTGGCATCTGCGTTCTGGATTTCAATTGCGGTCCGCCTGTTAAGTATCCCTGCCCTAAAAGAGAGGCAGCTGTGTATTTTTACACTCTCACTTCTGAAAATGTGCTGTATTTGTTCTGAATGTTAGAAGAGTTCTCCTTGTCCAAAATGTGGATCGAAAAAAAAAAAAAAAAGTTGTTCAAATACCCAGCTGGGCAGTCTTTCCTCTTCAAAGTGCACAAGCCTGTGTCCTACCCCGCTGTCTGCTCCCCTCCCCTCCCAACGCTTCATCCCTTGCATCGCCATGATATCTGGGTAGAGGGGAGGAAGTCTTGGGAGGAACAGACAGTGAGAAAGGTTGGTGGTCTTGGTCACTTTGAAAAGGAAAACCTGCCCAGCTGGACACTTGGGAGCCATTTTCATACTAAAAGTGCTTTTCTTGGACAAGGCATAAACACATAGATTACAGAAAGGTATGGTTATAATGCTTTTACAACATTATGATGGCCATTACTGGTTATTGTATTTTCCACCCTATAAGACACAATTTGTTTTCACTTGAAGTGAGGTGAAAAAATTTCAGTGCATCTTATGGGGTGAATACTAATGAGTACTTCCATTATGGAAGCGCTCATAAGTACAGGAGGACCGGGGAGCAGTAAATGCAGCACTCTTTGCAGGCTCTGCGCTCACCGCTTCCTGGTCTTCCTTGCCACATGCTGTGCTGTGACCTGCGCACAGCGTGAGGACTTTGGCGCGGGGGGGGGGGGGGGGGGGCGCGCGGAGGTCTTGTTAACAATGGTAGTCTGGAGCCGAGATCTGATGGTGGCTTGATTTGAGGTCTAATGAAAAAAAACGTAATTAGACTTACCAGTAATTTTGTGACGGCTACCATAGAGATTGACCTTTGTCCTCTATAGGGGCAGGAACACAGAGAGTTTAAAAGGCCACCCCACTTTCACCCTCAGTGTTTTACAAATTACCAAAGTGGTGCAACCTAAGTGTCTATAAAATAAAGCTTATCTCAATAGCGTATGGTAAAGTCCTGGAAGGGGTGTATATCCCACCCAGCTTCCTCAACTGGGTGAGGTAAATAAAATCCAGAAGGTTAAAATGGTCTCAGCAATGTGTAGGTTGCTGAGACAGTTTTGTTAAGTTTATGGGCTGGATTCTATCGGACTGGGAGAAGGTAGGATTGGTAGAGGGACCTCCCCAGTCCACCCTATTCCGGGACAGGTTTTCCCCTAGCCTGAGGGATCCCAACTGAAGCCAGCTGGGATCATCAAGGGGAAATAAAGCACAGTCCAGGCTGTCAGTCTGAGGAGAGTAATGCCTGGAGAAAGTATGGGGAGCTGGCTGCCCTGCTGGCTAGAGAAGCTGAGTTCTCTGTGTGACCCGTGTTCAATAGGTGAGTTAGGAACTTCACTGTATTAGCCAGAGCCCAGACGGGCAGGTGTTTATTTTGGTTTATGTTTTGTAGTGCTGGACCTTCATCTTACCCAGTGAATTATAACTGGGGTTGCCTGTATTCCCGGAGTGTGATAAATAAAGCAGCATTTGGACTTTAACACTGTGGTCTGCAAGAGAATCTGTCATCACCGCCTAACCTGAGAGTGTAACCCCTAACAATTGATGTCAGATGCGGGCAGGCGTACCTGCTAAAAAAGGCAACAGTCGGTTGCTAAGGGCAACAGCGTGACAGTTAATGATTTAATGTCCTGGATGAAAGCTGCTTCAGCTTTGCAAAGTTCACCAAATACCATGGAGGAAATGATGAAGCAGCTGGTTCAGGCTAACCTAAGGCAACGACAGGCCATGGAGCAACAGCAGAGGTTGCATGCAGAGGATAAAAAGAGACACGAAGAAGCCTTACGTGTCCAACAACAGGCTAATGCGCAGCAACAACAGGCCATGGCACAGCAGCAGGAAACTAATCGTTTGTTGATGGAGCATATTGCTGCAATAAGAGAGACTGCTGTAACTCCAGCCACACAAGTGGGGGTAAGCCCCCCAGAGACTTTGAATGTGAGGAGGGTTGTGCAGCGGGCCTTACAAAAACTGACACTTGATGATGATATCGAGGTCTACCTGACCGTATTGGAGAGGGTGGCGGAAAGAGAAAGGCTGCCAATAGCAGAGTGGGCAGAGGTACTTGCACCCTTTTTGTCCGGCGAACCACAAAAGGCCTACTATTACCGGGACTATGTCTAATTAAAAATGGAGATCCTGGCTCGTTTGGGCGTTACACCGGCGGTACGTGCCCGGAGGGTCCACACGTGGAGCTACACCATTGACAAGCCTGCCCGATCTCAGATGTTTGACCTCCTCCATCTTGTACGGAAGTGGCTGGAACCTGAGTCTTCTACACCGGACCAGATCGCGGAGAAAGTAGTGGTGGATTACTACTTCAGAGCCCTCCCGGCTGAGCTACAACGGTGGGTCGGACATGGAAACCCCCTGCGTATCAGCGCATGAACATGGTGGAAAGGTTCCTGTCGACTGAGGACTACCTCCATGATGTTCCTACCACACCAACACCTCCCCGGAGTGCCCGACCTGTGTCATCTGTGGGTAAGAGAGTTCCGGCTGTTGGGGGTGTGTGGAAGGGTGCAAGAGGGAATAAGGCTCTAGAGGTTGGGCATGGGCATAAGGCTGAGTCTCCCGGGCAGTCCGGACCCGGAGAGGTTTTCTCACCTAGAAGACCTGGGGCGACCCAGTGCTGGAGGTGCCGTGAGTGGGGACACATTGCTGCCTATTGCCCTCTGACCTCAGAGCCCATGGAGTGTGCCGGGAGCCGGAGACAGTCGCTGTATGCGGTGCCAGTGTGTGCGGCCTCCCCAGGACTAGAGACTGAGCTGCAGATGTGCACCCTGGTGATAAATGACTGCTCCGTCAGGGCTCTGTTGGACTCCGGTAGTCGGGTCACCTTAGTGCATGCCAGCATCGTGGCTAGTAATTATGTGCCTGACAAAAGAGTACGTGTGCTGTGCATCCATGGGGATGCAAAATCATACCCAGTGGCTTGCGTTAAGCTGGAGACTCCGGCTGGGACTGTATGAAGTCGGGGTCGTAAAAAGACTTATGCATGATATGATATTGGGCCGGGACTTCCCCTTGTTTTGGAAGTTGTGGGAGAAGAGAAACATTCCTGCAGAATCTGTGCCGTCTCCTTTAAATAATCATTGCTATGAGGGGCCCATTGAATCCAATGGTTTAAAGGAAAAGACGATTGAAAACAATGGTGCCGATAAGGTGCAAAATAAAGATGTCATGGTAACTGAAATGTCTGATGAAAATGTGGGGTTATGTGACGTACCTGATAATGACACTTTTCCATTGCAGGTGTTAGCTGGTGAAAATGAAGCTTCCCCAATTGGGGAAAATGTGTTGGACTTAGGGGTGTCTCGGGGTAACTTTGGTACAGAGCAATTGAGAGACCCCACTCTTATGAGTGCTCACGGAAATGTTACTGTGATAGATTGTGTACCACAGGTACCAGAAGCTGACCAAAAATTTCCGCATTTTGCCATGAATGGAAACCTGCTGCATCGAGTTAATAAATGCAACAATGAAATTGTGGAGCAGCCTCTGGTGCCAAAACCCTATAGACGTATGGTACTAGATCTCGCACATAACCATGTACTTGGGGGTCATTTGGGTGTTAGCAAAACACAGGAGAGGGTACTACAAAGATTTATCTGGCCTGGAATATACAAGGAAGTGGAAATATACTGAGAGTCCTGCCCAACCTTCCAGATAAGTGCCCCAACCTCACATTTCCGGAGTCCCTTGGTGCCTCTTCCCATCATTAAAGTACCTTTTGAAAGAATTGCCATGGACTTTGTGGGTCCCATTGTTAAGTCAGCTAGGGGGCACCAGTATATCTTGGTTGTGTTGGACTATGCCACGCGATAGCCGGAAGCAGTACCCTTGCGAAACATGGCATCCAAAAATATTGCCCGGGAATTATTTCATGTTCTCCCGCACGGGGATCCCTAAAGAAATTCTCACGGACCAGGGTACCCCCTTTATGTCGAAGGTCATGAAAGAGTTGTGCAAATTGCTCAAAATCACCCAGATACGTACCTCGGTGTACCACCCACAGACAGATGGGTTGGTCGAGAGGTTTAACAAAACGCTGAAACAGATGTTAAAAAAAGTAGTAGAAAAGGATGGTCAGAACTGGGACTGCCTCCTGCCATACCTTATGTTCGCTGTTAGGGAGGTGCCTCAGGCTTCTACAGGTTCTCATCATTTGAGTTACTATATGGCCGTCACCCAAGGGGTTTACTCGATGTAGCTAAAGAAACATGGGAGGCTGAGGCTACTCCCTATAAGAGCGTCATTGAACATGTGGCTGACATGCAAGACAGGATAGCGACGGTGATGCCCATGGTTAAAGAACATCTGCAAATAGCCCAGGAGGCTCAAAACAGAATTTATAACAGGTCTGCCAAGGCAAGAGACTTTAATCCCGGGGACAGGGTCCCAATTCTAGTTCCCACTGTAGAAAGTAAGTTTCTGGCAAAGTGGCAAGGTCCCTACGAGGTTGTGGAAAAAGTTGGCAAGGTGAATTATAAGGTGCACCAACCAGGACAGAGAAAACCCTACCAGATTAACCACGAAAATTTGATCAAGCCATGGAAAGATCGGGAGTCATTGGTGGCTGCACAGACCATGAGTAAGTAGGTGTCACCACCAATTCCTCTGGTAAAAAAATAGTGAGGCATTGTCAGTACCCCAGAAACAAGAAGTAAAGGAGTTTCTACAGAAAAAAAGAGGAAGGTTTTCTGACCTACCCGGCCATACCCACCTGATAGAACATTCTGTGAGAACTGAACCCCACAGTAAGGTGAATCTAAAGCCCAACAGGATACCAGAAGCACGCAGAAAAGCGGTATCATCTGTGGTCAGGCGCATTCTTAAGTTAGGGGTCATTGAGGAATCTACCAGTGAGTGGTCAAGCCCTATTGTCTTAATCCCGAAGCCTAATGGGACTTGGAGATTTTGTAATGATTTCCGGAAGCTAAATGAGGTATCAAAATTCGATGCGTACCCCATGCCCAGAGTAGATGAACTAATCGAGAGGCTTGGGAAAGCAAGGTACATTACGAACCTTGACCTTACAAAAGGGTATTGGCAGATACCATTATCAGATGATGCAAAAGAAAAGATGGCATTCTCCACTCCACAGGGGCTGTTCCAGTATACAGTGATGCCGTTTGGGTTACATGGAGCCCCTGCTACATTCCAGAGGTTGATGGACCTGATCTTGAAGCCACATCGTGACTATGCTGCCGCTTACCTTGATAATGTGGTCATTTTTTCATCTGATTGGACAAGTCACCTCTGGAAGGTACAGGCCGTTAGACTCCATTAATGATGCAGGCCTAACCATAAACCCTGAGAAGTGTGCAGTGGTTCTAGAGGAAGCAAAATATCTGGGCTACATTATTGGTAAAGGGCTGGTTAAACCCCAGATAAATAAAGTAGAGGCGATACAAGACTGGACTAGGCCCTTAACGAAGAAACAAGTCAGGGCCTTCCTTGGCATGACGGGGTACTACCGCCGGTTGGTACCGAATTTTGCCTCGATGGCAGCACCATTGACTGACTTAACGAAAGGCCCTAAGTCAGTAATGGTGAAGTGGACCCCAGAGGCAGAAAAGGCTTTTCAAAGCCTAAAGTCCACTCTCTGTCAACAGCCGGTGCTCAATTTTGTCAGATTTCAGAAAAGAGTTTCTGGTCCAGACTGATGCATCTGAGACAGGCTTGGGAGTGGTCCTGTCACAGGTGATAAATGGGGAGGAGCACCCAGTGATGTACCTAAAGTAGGAAGTTGACTACAGTAGAGAAAAATTATGCCATAATGGAACGAGAGTGTCTAGCCATTAAATGGGCTCTGGAGTCACTTAAATATTTCCTGCTGCGTAGGAAATTTCTGTTGATAACAGATCATGCTCCTTTAACTTGGATGAAACAACAGGGAGAAAAACGCAAGAGTGACCAGGTGGTTTCTCTCCCTGCAATTTTTTATTTTCAAGGTTGAACATAGGCCGGGGAAATTACAGGGGAACGCAGATGCTTTGTCCAGGATACACTGCTTGTTGGCTAAAAATATCCAGGACTTCCGGTCTGGAGAAGAGGGGGGAGGGGGGATATGTGGTAAGGTGAACCTAAAAGTGTATGGTAAAATCCTGAAAGGGGTGTATATCCCACCCAGCTTCCTCAACTGGGTGAGGTAAATAAAATCCAGAAGGTTAAAATGGTCTCAGCAATGTGTAGGTTGCTGAGACAGTTTTGTTAAGTTTATGGGCTGGATTTTATTGGACTGGGAGAAGGTAGGATTGGTAGAGGGACCTCCCCAGTCCACCCTATTCCGGGACAGGTTTTCCCCTAGCCTGAGGGATCCCAGCTGGGATCATCAAGGGGAAATAAAGCACAGTCCAGGCTGTCAGTCTGAGGAGAGTAATGCCTGGAGAAAGTCTGGGGAGCTGGCTGCCCTTCTGGCTAGAGAAGCTGAGTTCTCTGTGTGACCTGTGTTCAATAGGTGAGTTAGGAACTTCACTATTAGCCAGAGCCCAGACGGGGCAGGTGTTTATTTTGGTTTATGTTTTGTGGTGCTGGAATTTCACCTTACTCAGTGAATTATAAATGGGGTTGCCTGTATTGCCAGAGTGTGATAAATAAAGCAGAATTTGGACTTTAACCCTGTGGTCTGCAAGAGAATCTGTCATCGCCGCCCAACCTGAGAGTGTAACTCCTTACAATATTATTATCATTATTATTATTATTATTTTTGAGCAAGCAAAGAACCTGAGTATTCCGTCATACTCAGATCTTAAATATGTACAGGGTGGGAATATCAGAGCCGTCATGGTGGAATCAAGGAAACAAAATTACTGGTACGGTTTTCCTTATCATCCACTATGACTGCTACCATAGAGAACTACCAGATTATTTAGGGGGGGGGGGGGGGGGGGGGGGGGGGTAATAGCAGCTTGCAGAATTTTTTGACCAAAGGACAAGTCTGCCCTAGCTGAAACATTAACACGATAGTGTTTTATGAACGTGCTTATACTTGACAAGGTAGCAGCTTTGCAGATGGTATCTATGGAAACGCCAGCCTTCTCTGCCCAAGAGGATGCCATTGCCCTGGTGGAATGGGCTCTAATGTTGGTCGGGCTACACAGACCTACCATGGAGTAACAGCATGAGATAGATTTAATCCAGTGCCCGATAGAGGCCTTGGAAACTTTTTTCCCCTTGTTCTGCCCTGCAAACTGAACTAGGAGGTTATCATCTTTCATAAAATCTTTAGTGACTGTCAGATACAGGATAATGGCCTCTCTTACGTCCAGGAGATGGAATAGTGTCTCATCTGGGTTAAGAACGTCTGTAGGGAAGGATGGCAGAATGTTTTGTACGACAGGTGTTTGATAGAGATGTCTGACAAAGGTATGAATGGGGGCTTCGTCAGATCTCACAATGCTACATTTAAGTCCCATTGTGGTACCCTTGGGGTAAGGGACGCTCTTATTCTGGACGCTGCTCGTATGAACCTCCTAATCCACCTGTGGTCAAAGTCATAGAAAGCTCCCAATGCGGAAATTTGTACTTTTAACGTACTTGGTTTAAGTCCCATGTCCAGGCCCCTTTGGAGAAAATCTAAAATTTTCTGAATGCAAGGGGGAGATTTATTGGGAGAGGCATCCCCTAGCCAGGAGCAGTATTTCTTCCATATTTTAAGATAGCCGTGGTGACTTTCCTTACGGCTAGATTTCAGAGTATTAACCTTTCCTGAAAGGCCCTTGCTTTTCAACATTTCGCCCTCAGGATCCATGCCGATAGTCTGAATAGGCTGGGGTTCTGATGTATGATTGGACCTTGAGATAAAAGGTTCGCTTGGACTGGAATTTCCCATGGAGCCTCCATGGTCAGCTCCTTTAGGATGGAGAACCAGCTTCTCTTGGGCCAATATGGGACTACCAGTATTACTGTTACGAGATCCCTCAATATTTTTTGCAAGACTCTGGGAATTAGAGCCCAGGGAGGAAAAGCGTACGCTAGATCCCACGTCCACTTGACGGAGAAAGCGTCCATTGCCCAAGGATCGTCTCTGGGATTTAGGGAGCAGAATCGATCTACTTTTGTGCTTTGTTTTGACGCAAAGAGGTCTACTTGGGGGGGTTCCCCATTTCTTGCAGGTCTTCAGAAAAATTTCCTGCCACAGAGACCACTCCCCGGGGTCTAGAGTCTTCCTGCTGAGGTAGTCTGCTTCTATATTTTCTGAGCCTTTCAAATGGACGGCTGTAATGGAAAGAACATTTTCTTTTGCCCATCGGAAAATTTGTTCTGCAAGCTTCTCTAGACTTGGAGATTTCGTGCCCCCCTGGTGTTTTAGGTAGGCTACCGTTGTTGTATTGTCTGAAAATACTTTCAGATGTTTTTTGAGTAGTGAGATACTTTTACGGTTTCCTACATGGCTCTCAATTCTTTGTAATTTGACGATCTGGTTTTTACTTCGTCTGACCATTTGCCTTGCCAGTTTGAGGAGTCCACTTTCGCACCCCATCCGTGGCCGCTTGCATCCGTTATGATTTGGACCTCTGGGACTGTCTCCCATGTTATGCAATTTAATATGTTCTTTCTTTCCTTCCACCAATTTAGATCTAGTTTTACATGGTGAGGAATTGAAAGTTTTCAGTCTAAGGAGGATTGCTCTCCGTCCCAATTCCGCAGTGTCCAGGTTTATGTTGTTCTGGCGTGTGCTTGGGCCCAAGCTATGGTCGTAATGCATGATGTCATTGACCCCAGTATGCTCATTGCTTCTCTTATCGAGCAATTTCTCTGAGCCTGGAATTTTTGTATCCTTTCCCTGAAAGCTTCTAGCTTTTCTAGTGGGAGGGAGGACGACTGGGAACCTGAGTCTAGCAATACACCCAGAAATTTTATTTTCGTGTCTGGTATTAAACAAGATTTGTTTTGTGTTAATTAGCCAGCCCCGTTTTGACATCTCTTGTATGACATAGTCGGTCAGTCTGGATGTCATCAGCAAAGACTCTCCTACAATGAGGAAGTCGTCTAAATAAGGAAAACATTTTAGACCATTTAGTCTGAAGTAGGGCTGCACAATATGGGAATTTTGTGCGCTTGCGATTAGGGCCCTAAAAATTGCGATAACGATATGCGATGCGATATTTTAAGGGAATTGTGCTAGAGGTCTATTTGCTTGGATTTTCCCGTATGAGCCGCTGACGCGGCTGGGTATGACATAGTTATGTGGGGGATCTGTGGAGGACGCGCTGTTATGTGGGGGATCTGTGGAGGACGCGCTGTTATGTGGGGGATCTGTGGAGGCCCTATGTGTCCCCTCATGTGTCCTAAACTGCGCACATAAGGCTACTTTCACACTTGCGTTCGGGGCTCCACTTGTGAGTTCCATTTAAAGGCTCTCACAAGCAGCCCCGAACGCATTTGTCCAGCCCTAATGCATTCTGAGTGGATGCGGATCCGCTCAGAATGCATCAGTCTGGCAGCGTTTGGCCTCCGCTCAGCAGGCGGACACCCGAACGCTGCTTGCAGCGTTCGGGTGTCCGCCTGGCCGTGCGGAAGCAAACTGATCCGTCCAGACTTACAATGTAAGTCAATGGGGACGGATCCGTTTGAATTTGACACTATATGGCTCAATTTTCAAACGGATCCGTCCCACATTGACTTTCAATTTAAAGTCTGGACGGATCCGTCTGCAGCTACTTTCACACTTAGATTTTTTTCTACTATATAATGCAGACGGATCCGTTCTGAACGGATCCCATCGTCTGCATTATATGAGCGGATCCGTTTGGGCAGACCCCAGACGGATCCGCTCTGAACGCAAGTGTGAAAGTAGCCTAACTGGCTTTGTGTGAAAAGTATTTTACTACTGTGTGAAACAAGCTCTCTCCTATTGATAAAATGGCCAGCCTCTGTACTCACTTTCACAGTACTATGAATGCACTGCAGCGAGCTGGCTGGCCTGCCGGCGCGTGACTGACGTCACTTAGTAACGCTCCTCCCACTTCAGGAAGCAGGAGCATTACTAAGTGACGTCAGTCACGCGCTGGCCGGCCGGCCGGCTCGCTGCCGTTCGCTGCAGTGCATTCATCGTGAAAGTGAGTACAGAGGCTGGCCATTTTATCAATAGGAGAGAGATTGTTTCAGACAGTAGTAAAATACTTTACACACAAAGCCAGTTATGTGTGCGTGGCCCCTTCATATATAATTGCAGCATTTTTGAGTCGACCATATCGCATTTGGCGATTAGAATATTTTTTCAATATATCGTGCAGCCCTAGTCTGAAGTATGCTATCATTTCTAATTTAATTTTCGTAAAAACCTTTGGGGCAGAAGGAATGCTGGAGGGCAACGCTGTGAATTGAAAATGATTTATTATGCCTTTCTGATCTTTTAGCGTGAACCTGAGGTAGGATTGCGATTTTTGATGTATGGGGACGTGATAGTATGAGTCCTTGAAGTCGATGGAAGTCATGTAAGCCCCTTTCTTGATTAGGGGAATTATGGACGCAATCGACTCCATCTTGAATTTTCGGTAGGTTATGTGCTTGTTTAATTCTTTGAGATTTATGATGGTACGAGAGGATCCCTCGGGTTTTTGGACCAGGAATAGTATTGAATAAAAACCCCTCCCCCTTTCTGGCTTGGGGACCTCTGTTATGACGCCTGAAATTCTTAAGTCTAAGGCCCCTTTCACACGGGCGAGTATTTCACGCGGGTGCAATGCGTGATGTGAACGCATTGCACCCGCACTGAATCTGGACCCATTCATTTCTATGGGGCTGTGCACACGAGCAGTGATTTTCACGCATCACTTGTGCGTTGTGTGAAAATCGCAGCATGTTCTATATTGTGAGCTGCGGTGCAATAATCCACGCAACGCAGGCCCCATCATCTCGGTTGCTAGGAGATGATCGGGATCATTTCATTATTTTCCCTTATAACATGGTTATAAGGGAAAATAATAGCATTCTGAATACAGAATGCTAAGTAAAATAGCGCTGGAGGGGTTAAAAAATAAATAAAAAATACATTTTTTAACTCACCTTAATCCACTTGATTGCGCAGCCGGCATCTCTTCTGGCTTCTTTCTTTGCTGTGCGGAGGAAAAGGACCTGTGGTGACATCACTCCGGTCATCACATGATCCATCACCATGGTAAGAGATCATGTTACGGACCATGTGATGACCGGAGTGACGTCACCACAGGTTCTTTTCCTCCACACAGCAAAGAAAGAAGCCAGAAGAGATGCCGGCTGCGCAATCAAGTGGATTAAGGTGAGTTAAACATTTTTATATATTTTTTTTAACCCCTCCAGCGCTATTTTACTTAGCATTCTGTATTCAGAATGCTATTATTTTCCCTTATAACCATGTTATAAGGGAAAATAATACAACCTACAGAACACCAATCCCAAGCCCGAACTTCTGTGAAGAAGTTCGGGCTTGGGTAACAAACATGCCGATTTTTCTCACACGCGTGCAAAACGCATTACAATGTTTTGCACTCACGCGGAAAAATCGTGCATGTTCCCGCAACGCACCCGCACCTTTTCCTGCAACGCCCGTGTGAAACCAGCCTAAGACTCTGTGCCAGATCTTTTTTAACACGCTTGGGCTGTGGGATGTCACCTAAAATCTTTTTGGGGGTTTTGAGGAAAATTCTATGCAGTATCTGCTTTGGATTATATTTAGGGCCCAGGGATTTTGGGTCACCTTCTGCCATGGCGATAGAAAATTCCTCAATCTTCCCCCGATGCTGGCGTCATTGCTTATCTGACTGTTTATTTTGGGGATTAAGGAGGAAACCCCTGCCTTTGCCTCCTTTTGGATAACTCCATTGTCCCGTCTTCCCTTTACCTCTATAGGATTTTGACTGGAAAGAGTAGGGACAAAAGTTTTTTTTTCTTTTTCTCTTCTGGGAACCCTTTATTTGTGTCCGCTGCCTTTTCTAAGATTGTGTCGAACAGGCCCGAACACGTACTCTCCAGAGAAGACAATTGAGCACAGTTTGGCTTTTGATGCTCTGTCGCCCCCCCAGGACTTAACCCATAATGCCCTTCTTGCAGTGTTTGAAAGAGCTGCGTCCTTCGCTGCGAATCTGACAGATTCCGCAGAGGCGTCAGCTAAAAAGGCCGTGGTGGATCCAAGAAGGGGGATGGAACCTAGGATTTCTTTCCTGGGATTCTTGTTTTTTAAATGATTCTCAAGCTCATTAAGCCAGATATACATAGTTCTGGCAACTGATGTCGCTGCTATGTTGGTCTTAATATCCAACATGGAAGTCTCCCAGCATTTACGTAGCAGAGAATCGGCTTTCCTCTCCATTCGGTCAGATAATTGTGAAGAGTCCTCAAATGGGAGGGAAGTCTCTTTTACCACCTTTTGCGACCTGAACGTCGATTTTTGGTGGCTCATTAAAGATTTTTGTTTCAGCTGGGTAAAACAACAATCTTTGTTTAAATTCTCTAGAGACCTCCAGTCTCTTTTCAGGATCACTCCATTCGTCTAGGATCATGTCCCTTATTGTTTTCAATTACAGGAAAGACTTTAGATTTTTATGTTCCAAGTCCCCCAAACATTTAGTCTTGAACAGATTTGGGCTTTTGGACATCCTCGATGCTCATAGTAGTCTGTACGGCTCCCAATAGATCATCAATGTCTTCAGAAGAAACTAAGGTTTAGTCTTACCGGTAAACGGTTTTCCAGGAGTCCGACATGACAGTACCCACTGGAGGATGTCCTATAGGGACAGGAAGCGTGAGAGGTTAAAAGGCCCCTCCCCTACCCTCCCACCAGTGTTCTTTCCAATTACTACACCAGATAGGATCCAAAGCATTTATTGAACTTCCATGTTAATCTCACATTGGAAAGGTAATTTAAGGACCCTGGCAATAACCGAAAAGAAATATGGGGGGGAAAAATAACGGTACTGTCATGTCGGACTCCTGGAAAACCGTTTACCGGTAAGACTAAACTATAGTTTCCAGGACGTCCCTCCATGACAGTACCCACTGGAGAACTACTAGCTAAATAACTAGGGGGGGACCACAGCCTGAAGGACCTTACGACCGAACGCCAGGTCCTGGTTGGCCAGAGAATCTAGTCTATAATGCTTAACAAATGTAGAGAAACTGGACCAGGTCGCGGCCCTGCAAATCTGCTACACTGAAGCATCTGCTTTTTCTGCCCATGACGATGCCACTGCTCTGGTGGAGTGGGCTCTTATAGATAAAGGGCAAGTAAGTCCTTTCTGTATGTAAGCCTCTCGAATCAAGTCTCTGATCTAGAACGGGCTAGAGTCTGTTTCGAGGCCTTGTTGCCTCTGTTCCTTCCTCCAAACGAAACAAAGAGGTTCTGTGATCTTCTCCACGGCTCCGTCCTCTGAAGGTACGCGAGAATGGATCTTCTTACGTCCAGGCAGTGGAATCTTCCTTCCTTCGCATTCTTGGGGGAGGCACAAAAGGAGGGAAGAATTATTTCCCGATTCCTGTGAAACGGAGATACCACTTTTGGTAAGAAAGACGGATCTAATTTCAAAATGACTCGGTCATCCAGAATCTTCAAGAATGGTTCCCTGATGGAGATGGCCTGAATCTCTCCAATTCTACGAGCTGTGGGAATGGAAAGTAGAAAGACAGTTTTAAAGGAAAGCAACTTATCCGATAACTGGTCAATAGGTTCAAAGGGAGAACTACAAAGACTCTCTAAGACTACATTTAAGTCCCATGGGGGAACTGTCTGCCTAATAGTGGGTCTCAACCTGGAAATTGATTTAACAAATCTCCTAATCCACCTGTGGTCTGCCAGAGGGGTATCAAGAAAACTACTCAAAGCCGAAATCTGGACCTTAAGGGTACTGGGTTTTAGGCCCAAATCGAAACCTGCCTGTAAAAAGTCCAGAATGCAGCCTATAGATGGGACAGAGATCCCTGGATGAGTGTCTGAGAGCCATGATGTAAACCTCTTCCATATCTTTAAGTATATGGCTGAGGTTACAGGTTTGCGGCTCTGCTGCAAGGTTGAAATTACCTTATCTGACAGGCCTTTACTTCTCAGGATCTGCCTTTCAGGATCCAGGCTGTTAGTTTTAGTTTCTCGAGGTTCGGGTGTTCCAGGGGCCCTTGTACGAGAAGGTCCTTCCTTCCTGGAAGGGTTATTGGATCTTCTAGGAGTAAATCCTTCAACAGCGGAAACCAGGCTCTCTTCGGCCAGGCCGGGGCTATCAGAATAAGGGTCGCTGAGCAAGCCTTTAGTTTCTTCAGGACCAATGGAATCAAGGGAAACGGAGGGAAGGCATATGCCAGGTCCATGTCCCAATCCTGGGATAAGGCGTCTACCCCTAGTAGATTGTCTCTGGGGTTCAGAGAGAAGAACTGATTCACCTGGGTGTTCCTCCTGGAAGCAAATAGGTCTATCTGTGGGAACCCCCATTGGTGGCAGATCTGAAGGAAAACCTCCCGGTTTAGGCACCATTCGCCTGTGTCGAGACAGTGTCTGCTTAGAAAGTCTGCCGCAGAGTTCTCTGCTCCCTTTAGGTGAACAGCCGTCACAGAGGACTTTCCTCTCTGCCCAGTGAAATTTTTTTATGACAAGACCTTAAGTAGAGGGTTTCTGGTTCCCCCCTGACGTAGTCACGTTGTCTGACAGAATTCTGATGTGGTGGTTGGAAAGGATGTACTCGGCCGACTTTAGAGTCTTCCATACCGCTTTCAACTCCCTGTAATTTGAAGATCTGTGGCTGTCCAGGCTGGACCATCTGCCCTGGAAGACATGATCCTTCAGATGGGCACCCCAACCCCACTGGCTTGCATCCGTGGTGATGTCTATGGATGGAGATGGGTTCCAGGCCACCCCCTTCCTTAGATTTTCGGGGTTGGTCCACCAGGATAGAGAATTTAGACACAGCTTTGTAAGCGCTATCTTTGAGTCTAAGGAATGATGATCCCTGTCCCATGATGTCAGGACTGCGGACTGTAGGCTCCTGGAATGAAACTGAGCCCACGGGATCACTGAAATACATGATGTCATCAGGCCAAGAATCTTCATTGCCTCTCTTAGAGTATGGACCTTTCTTTTCTGGAGAGACACTATCTTTCCCCTTATTATCTCCTGCTTGGACTCTGGAAGGAAGGAGAATTGACTTTTTGTGTCCAAGAGAACTCCTAGAAATTGCTTCCTGGTGCTTGGTACTAGGTCGGATTTGGGGTAATTTATCACCCAGCCCAGATCCTTGAAAAGGGCTATGGTCTGATGGATACTGCTCTCGAGATTCTGTTTTGTGTCTGCAATTAGGAGAAAATCGTCCAGGTATGGAACAATCCTTATCTGCTGTTCTCTTAGATACGCCACTACCTCCGTGATGACTTTTGTAAAGATGCGAGGGGCCGACGAAATTCCAAAGGGGAGACACTGGAACTGATAATGAAGGACAGTCCCCTCCTGGATGACTGCAAACCTGAGATATTTCTGGTGTAGAGGATGAATCGGGATGTGATAATAAGCATCCTTCAGGTCCATGGTACATAGTAGATCTCCTACTGAAATTAACGGGATTGCTGACTTTATGGATTCCATCTTGAACTTGTGATAGGCTAATGACTTGTTCAGAGACTTCAGATTGATAATTGTCCTGTAAGTTCCATCCGTTTTTTTTATTAGAAAGAGACTTGAATAATGACCCAAGTATTTCTGATTTTCCGGAACCTGGACTATAGCATTTAATTTTAAAAGTTTCTGTAAGTCCAGACCTAACTGATTTTGTTGCCCCACCGAATGGAATTTTGTGATTAGGAATCTTTTCGGGGGAGGACCGCGGAATTCTAATTCTACCCCTTCTCGGATGGAATTGAGGATCCACTGATTTTGGGTAACCCGAGTCCAGGATTCCCAAAACAAGCGGAGCCTGCCCCCTACTGGCCTGATGTCATTGTTTGCTTGGGCCTGAGTTAGGATTGAAGAGGAAACCCCTACCTCTCCCTCCTTTAGGGTAGCTCCATCTACCAGTTTTACCTTTCCCTCTCTCTGAGGATGTAAACTGCCTAGAGGTTTTACGAAAGGGCTGCACTGGCTTCTTTGCCTTTTCTTCCGGAAACCCCTTCTTTTTGTCCGCTGCACTTTCCAGAATGGAATCGAGGACCTGGCCAAAAAGGTATGCTCCGGTAAAGGGAATTGCACATAATTTATTTTTAGAGGCAATGTCTCCAGTCCAGGATTTGAGCCAGAGGGCCAGTCTTGCTGTGTTTGTAAGAGCGTCATTTCTAGCTGCGATACGAATAGACTCTGCCGAGGCGTCCGCCATGAAGGACGCTGCAAATTTCAATAAAGGTAAGGACTCTAATATTTCCTCACTGGAAGTCTTCATTTTGAGATGCTCTTCCAGTTTGCTCTAGCCATAAGCACATGGCGCGGGCTACCGAGGTTGCAGCATTAATAGTGGCTGCAGAAGATTCCCAGGCTTTCTTCAGAAGTCCATCCATCTTCCGATCCATGGGGTCCTTTAACTGTGAGGAATCCTCAAATGGACGTCTTCTTCACCACTTTGGCCACCTGAATGTCGACCTTCGGAATCTCATCCCAAAGTTTTGTTTCCTCAGGGTTGAAAGCCAGCCTGCTTTTGAATTCTCTGGGTACATAGAGCTTTTTGTCACCCTTTTCCCATTCATCTTTGATAAGATCCTGTAAATACGTATTCACCGGGAAAAGCTTTCTTTTCCTGGCCCTTAATCCGCCGAACATCTCATCCTGTACTGAACGTTTCGGCTCCTCCTCAACCGCCATGGTCTGTCTCACTGCTGTTAGGAGCGAGTCAAGCTGTTCTGAGGAAAACAGATATTTCCTAGGTTCCTCCGACACGGAAGGGGGGATCTGTTCCTCCAATTCGTCCGAAGGGTACTCGGTTTCCTCCTTCGAATCCGATACTAAGTGTACTCTGGCACACTTGGACGGAGGGGAAGAGGGGACTGGAAGGGAAGGGGGCTGACTCATTCCTGCCGCCTGTACTTCCTCTCTGACAATGGTTCTCAGCTCTTCCAGAAAGGATGGTTGTTCCTCCTTCAGGATCTTTGCTAAGCAATCAGTGCAGAGGGCCTTCTTATACGACTCAGAAAGCTTCTTAGTGCACGTTGCACATTTCCTAGGAGTCTCCATGCGGTCTATGTCCCGTCTCCTTTTCCACCTTAATAGGGGGAGAAGGAGATATAAAACCGGTCCAGTAGGAAATTTTACCTAACCAGCAGGATACTACTTACAGTATTCTGGATGAGGGGGTCAGCTACCGCATCTAGCTTGCTCAAACCCTGGGCCTCCATGATGCAACTGCCATAAGCACACATCACAGCGTTTTATAAAGGATCTTCCCTTACTGGCCCTCCCCTCATCGCCGCCCGGAACCGCCTCCTCTTCCGGGGGACTCTTCCTAAGAAGAATCGACCCCACATGCGAGGCCTCCAGTATGAATGCGCGCCGCCATCTTGGACGCGTCACTTCCGGGTCGCACAGGAAGTGACGCAGACCGCGTCATCCGAGGAGGACGGAGCCGCTGCTGTGCGCAGAGCTCCATCGGAGAAGCCGCAACAGCGTCCTGGTACCGCGGCCTGCAGCAGATAGAGGTACCCGGAGAGCTAGGGGACCCCTTCCCAGAGGGGTGCTGGCTTTAGGCCGAAACGGAGGCTGAAGAGGAGAGGCATGAGCCCCCCGACCAGCCTCGGCCTAGTGATGTTCCCTACTAATAGCAGGGATCCCTTCTCACTGCTCCTATCCCTGTAGGGACAGGAAGAACACTGGTGGGAGGGTAGGGGAGGGGCCTTTTAACCTCACGCTTCCTGTCCCTACAGAGATCCAATAGGACATCCTCCAGTGGGTACTGTCATGGAGGGACGTCCTGGAAAAATAAAATTGTCTTGCATCCTCCACAATTTAGCCCTCAGACAAGTTTTAGTCTTGAATTTAGGGCTGCAGTAAACGAATATTTTTGTAATCGAGTATTCTATCGATTATATTTCTCGATTCATCGAGTAATCTAATAAGAAAAAGCTACTTAAAATAACGTACGTAATTAGGTATGTATAAAGTTATTGGTTTGAAGGGGTTAATAACTTTATACATGCCTAATGCCAAGGTGCTTCCATTAACCCCTCCAAACCAAAAACTTTATACATGCCCATTGGGTTTGGAGGGGTTAAGGGAAGCACCTTGGCATTAGGCATGTATAAAGTTATTGGTTTGAAGAGGTTAATGAAAGCACCTTGGAGGTGCCTTCATTAACCCCTCTCTAAACCAATAACTTTATACATGCCAAGGTGGTGCTTGCAGCCTCCATTAACCACTCTCTCTCCATCTGCCTCCCCCCAGCCTCTGATCTGCTTGCCCCCCCCAGCCTCTGATCTGCCTCCCCCCCCCAGCCTCTGATCTGCCTCCCCCCCCCAGCCTCTGATCTGCCCCCCCCCCAGCCTCTGATCTGCCTCCCCCCCCCAGCCTCTGATCTGCCTCCCCCCCCCAGCCTCTGATCTGCCCCCCCCCCAGCCTCTGATCTGCCTCCCCCCCCCAGCCTCTGATCTGCCTCCCCCCCCAGCCTCTGATCTGCCTCCCCCCCCAGCCTCTGATCTGCCTCCTCCCCCAGCCTCTGATCTGCCTCCCCCCTCCCCCAGCCTCTGATCTGCCTCCCCCCTCCCCCAGCCTCTGATCTGCCTCCCCCCTCCCCCAGCCTCTGATCTGCCTCCCCCCTCCCCCAGCCTCTGATCTGCTTCCCCCAGCCTCTGATCTGCCTCCCCCCTCCCCCAGCCTCTGATCTGCCTCCCCCCTCCCCCCAGCCTCTGATCTGCCTCCCCCCTTCCCCCCAGCCTCTGATCTGCCTCCCCCCCTTCCCCCCAGCCTCTGATCTGCCTCCCCCCCTTCCCCCCAGCCTCTGCTCTGCCTCCCCCCCTTCCCCCCAGCCTCTGATCTGCCTCCCCCCCTTCCCCCCAGCCTCTGATCTGCCTCCCCCCCTTCCCCCCAGCCTCTGATCTGCATCCCCCCTTCCCCCCAGCCTCTGATCTGCATCCCCCCTCCCCCCAGCCTCTGACCGGCTTCCCCCCTTCCCCCCAGCCTCTGATCTGCCTCCCCCCACCTCTGATCTGCCTCCCCCCCTCCCCCCAGCCTCTGATCTGCCTGCCCCCTCTGGTAACGCAACCCCCCCCCCAGTATTAATCATTGGTGGCAGTGGCCACAGGGTCCCCCTCCTCCCCCCCATCATTGGTGGCAGTGTCAGTTCCGATCGGAGCCCCAGCAGTGTAATGCTGGGGCTCCGATCGGTTACCATGGCAGCCAGGAGTCACGCTACTGAAGCCCTGGCATGTTAGTGAGCAGCGCGTTATACTCACGTGCACTGTGGCCGCCGGTCGCTCCTTCTTCTGTCTGTGTGGCGGATTGCTAATGCTTACAGCATCAGCAATGCGCCGCACAGACCTATGAGAAGGAGCGACCGCCGGCCACAGCGCACGTGAGTATAATGCGCTGCTCTCTGCTCACTAACATACCATGGCATCCATGGCTTCAGTAGCGTCCTGGCTGCCATGGTAACCGATCGGAGCCCCAGTATTACACTGATGGGGCTCCGATCGGAACTGACACTGCCACCAATGATGGGGGGGGGGAGAAGGGGGACCCTGTGGGATATGGCCGGCACAGTCATTGGTGGCGCAGTGGCCACAGTCCCTCCCCTCCCCTCCTCCTCCTCAGTCCCTCCCCTCCTCCTCCTACTTGGTCTTCAGCGGCAGCCGCGCACAGTGGGGAGGGAGAGACTCCCTCCTCTGTGCCGGCCGCTCAGTCCTGCCTCTCTGGCCTCCGGAGGACACGGAAGCGGTGAGTGAGACGCTTAATTTCACTCCCGCTCCGTGATGACGTGATCTAAACGATTCCTCGATGCAGGGAAACTGCATCGATGAATTTTTTGACTCGATTTAATCGAGTTATTCGAATAATCGTTTCAGCCCTAGTCTTGATCAAACTGTCTGGAGTCGGAGGCACCCAAGTCCATGTCCTCATCTTAAGAGGAGGATGGAATAGATATTCTGTTTTTTTTGGGCGGAGGTAAGGAGGACTTAATTTCGCTCTGTATCATGGGCTTAATCTCCATGAGGATAGACGGCTGTTCCTCTTTCACCAGATCATTAATACAAGGCTGACAGAGTTTTTTAGTACAAGTAGCACATCTTGCGTTTCTGGCCTTGATCTTAGCTTTAGCCCCCTATAAGAGAGGAGCGACTATGCATTAGACAAGTATAAGGCACACAGAAAGAAACAATTTGTTTCTTATCCCCCACAGGGTAACTCACTGTTGGAGTGGCCGAGGAGGGTCCGTCGATTCCATGTGGCTTGCCGGGGTATCTGGAGCTGAATAGGACTTCACAGTGGAGGCAGGAATCATTCGAATGTGCCGCTCTTTACATGCGCCGAGCGGCGTCTAACGTCATTCGTATGCGCGGGCATGCGCTCTCCACTGCAGCCTAGCTCCACCCCACCCGGAAATGCCATAGCGTCGGACCTGCAGCAGGTAGGGATGCCAGCGTGCCGTGCTCATGGTGGTCTGCTTCCTCACTGGAGGGAAGGGAGACCCCGGGATATGGAGGGAAAAGAGGCCCCCGATAACAGGGACGAGTTCCCTCAAGTGCTACACCTCTGCCCAGCGTTGGAACGTACCGCAGGAGGGCAGATGGAGATAGGTACCTATCGTGCGGTATCGTTCCTAACAATTTTCTTCTAAAAGCGATACCTCCCACCAGAGGTGCTCCATAGGGACAGGAAAACACTGAGGGTGAGAGTGGGTGGTGGCCTTTTAAACTCTGTGTTCCTCCCCCTATAGAGAACAAAGGTCAATCTCTATGGTAGCCGTCATGGTAAATGATAAGGAAACTTTTTTTTTTCTTCCTCTAACTTAGGTGTGCCTTATAGGGCAAAAAAATATGGTATGTTAGTGACAAGACAGGCTCCCTTTAACCTGTAGACACATAAATGGTGACCAGTAAATAAAGTATTTTTTGGTCTTTAACTCCTCCATGTTGCCTGCTCAGGGGACAACAACAATTATGGAAATGTAATTCCTCAAATAACATGGTCAACTGCAAACACAGCATCTGAGTGGTGACCAAACATACCCCACTCCCTTCCAGTGAAAAGATCAGTGGAGCAGTTTATTTTGTTATGGCAGCCAAAAGAATTGTTAAAGCTTCCAGGCCTATTAAAGCCAGTACAGTTCCTATTAAAGGTTAAAACTAAAATGTTAATTTTTTTTTTAAAATAAAAATACAAAGGAAAGACACTAAGAATGAACTATTCAAATTAAACACCTTCCATCGTTTTCCATCTAAAAACAAAACAAGAAATCATTAGGTCCAAAAATGCCCAAGCTATTAAGATGTGAAACTACTTATCCCAAACATTGAATGCCAAAATTTACAAAAACCAAAATGGCTGAATGGCCAGTTTTTAATTCCACCCCCCCCCCCCCCCCAAATATATAGGATGAGTCAGGTTAATAGAAAAATAAAAAAAATCGTCAATGGGCCAATTCATATCCGATTTTCTGTATGAACCATTAGTCTATGCATGTGCCACAAGCTAGGCATGCCCATTCAAGTCAATGGGTCGGCAAAAAAATAAATACAAAATTAATTGCTCATGGACACCATCCGTTTGCAGTTCATTTTTCACAGATGGTTGCTAGGAGACACAAAGTAATTGAAAGCAATTTAAGGGCTCGTTCACACTAACGTGTGATGCATGTTGCCGTATTGCCGACCGCATTTGTAGATCCGCAATACACGGGCACCGTTCCGTACCTATTCATTTCAATGGGTCCGCAAATCCGAAGATGCGGGACGGAAGAACGGAACGGAACAGTAGGGCAGCACTACAGAGTGCTTTATGGGGTTCCGTTCTGTGCTTCTGCCCCATGCACCTGCCTCACAGATGGTGCCTGTGCATTTGTGGACCGCAAGTCAGAGACCATTAAGATTCCACACAAACAGAAAACTATCTAGTTTTAATGGACTGAATATGAACAAATTTTACAATGCTCATCTGGAAAGAAAACAGTTTTTTTTTCAAACTCAATATAAGGGATTATTTTTTATTTTTTTGGGTGCTTCCCCAGTAGTCACCCTTTAATCCATATACAGGGATCTGCACTTCGCTGTGGGTTAGCAACCAAACCACTACACCGTAGGATATTTCTGGTGTAATTGTCAGTTAACCCACTGGGACCTGTTGATATCGAAAATGCACCAAAAATGCTGAAAAAACTAACAAAAGGTAGAGTCTGAACAAACACAAGGTTAGAATGGTGGTTTTAGACATCCAGGCAGCGCACTTAGCGTGGACACAGGAAAGACTTGCGGGTCGGGTAGTGGCAAGACAAACAGACACACAGCAGGCAGGCTGGGAACTTGACTGGAGCACAGACAGACTGGGTAAACTTAAATACGAACTGAACTTGAAAGTGTATATGCAATTAGGCAGAATGGAAACAAAACACTGTCCTTTAAAAGGCTGGAGGTGAGCACGCACACCATAAGGAAGCATCAGGCAGTACTGGAGGCATGGTGAGTGACGCAGCAACCGCAGAGGACAACAGGCATGGATATCTAGCACCTGTAGGGGGGGGGGGGGTAGCTCTTTTTCGGTGGTTGCAACCACACACGTCTTCACGGACACCAAGTTTTAACCCCTTAAAGGACACAGCCATATTTCACCTTAAGGACCAGGCCATTTTTTGCAAATCTAACCAGTGTCAGTTTATGTGGTAATAACTTTAAAACGCTTTTACTTATCCAGGTCATTTTGAGATTGGTTTTTCGTCACATACAGGTCCTTCTAAAAAAAAATTGCATATTGTGATAAAGTTCATTATTTTCTGTAATGTACTGATAAACATTAGACTTTCATATATTTTAGATTCATTACACACCAACTGAAGTTGTTCAAGCCTTTTATTGTTTTAATATTGATGATTTTGGCATACAGCTCATGAAAACCCAAAATTCCTATCTAAAAAAATTAGCATATCATGAAAAGGTTCTCTAAACGAGCTATTAACCTAATCCTCTGAATCAACTAATTAACTCTAAACACCTGCAAAAGATTCCTGAGGCTTTTAAAAACTCCCAGCCTGATTCATTACTCAAAACCGCAATCATGGGTAAGACTTCCGACCTGACTGCTGTCCAGAAGGCCATCATTGACACCCTCAAGCAAGAGGGTAAGACACAGAACGAAATTTCTGAACGAATAGGCTGTTCCCAGAGTGCTGTATCAAGGCACCTCAGTGGGAAGTCTGTGGGAAGGAAAAAGTGTGGCAGAAAACGCTGCACAACGAGAAGAAGTGACCGGACCCTGAGGAAGATTGTGGAGAAGGACCGATTCCAGACCTTGGGGGACCTGCGGAAGCAGTGGACTGAGTCTAGAGTAGAAACATCCAGAGCCACCGTGTACAGGCATGTGCAGGAAATGGGCTACAGGTGCCGCATTCCCCAGGTCAAGCCACTTTTGAACCAGAAACAGCGGCAGAAGCGCCTGACCTGGGCTACAGAGAAGCAGCACTGGACTGTTGCTCAGTGGTCCAAAGTACTTTTTTCGGATGAAAGCAAATTTTGCATGTCATTCGGAAATCAAGGTGCCAGAGTCTGGAGGAAGACTGGGGAGAGGGAAATGCCAAAATGCCTGAAGTCCAGTGTCAAGTACCAACAGTCAGTGATGGTCTGGGGTGCCATGTCAGCTAGCCACTGTGTTTTATCAAGGGCAGGGTCAATGCAGCTAGCTATCAGGAGATTTTTGAGCACTTCATGCTTCCATCTGCTGAAAAGCTTTATGAAGATGAAGATTTCATTTTTCAGCACAACCTGGCACCTGCTCACAGTGCCAAAACCACTGGTAAATGGTTTACTGACCATGGTATTACTGTGCTCAATTGGCCTGCCAACTCTCCTGACCTGAACCCCATAGAGAATCTGTGGGATATTGGGAAGAGAAAGTTGAGACACGCAAGACCCAACACTCTGGATGAGCTTAAGGCCGCTATCGAAGCATCCTGGGCCTCCATAACACCTCAGCAGTGCCACAGGCTGATTGCCTCCATGCCACGCCGCATTGAAGCAGTCATTTCTGCAAAAGGATTCCCGACCAAGTATTGAGTGCATAACTGGACATAATTATTTGAAGGTTGACTTTTTTTGTATTAAAAACACTTTTCTTTTATTGGTCGGATGAAATATGCTAATTTTTTTAGATTTGGGTTTTCATGAGCTGTATGCCAAAATCATCAATATTAAAACAATAAAAGGCTTGAACTACTTCAGTTGTGTGTGTAATGAATCTAAAATATATGAAAGTCTAATGTTTATCAGTACATTACAGAAAATAATGAACTTTATCACAATATGCTATTTTTTTTTAGAAGGACCTGTATTGTACTTCATGACACTGGTAAAATGGAGTAAAAAAAATGCATTTTTATTTAACAAAAATGTGGAAAAATTAGCAAATTTCAATTTCTCGCTTTTCTAATAGTAATACCGCCAAAAATAGTTATTGTTTTACATTCCCCATATGTCTACTTCATGTTTGGATCATTTTGGGAATGCCATTAAATTTTTTGAGGACGTTACAAGGCTTAGAAGTTTAGAAGCAAATCTTGAAATTTATCAGAAAATTTCTAAAACCCACTTTTTCTAAAGTCACTTTGTGAGGCTTACATAATAGAAACCACCCAAAAATGACCCCATTTTACAAACTACACCCCTCAAGGTATTCAAAACTGATTTGACCAACTTTGTTAGTTAACCCTTTAGGTGTGCCACAAGAATTAATTGAAAATAGAGGGGGGGGGGGGGAAATTTTTTTTTTAACTTTTTGGGCAGATTTTCCATTTGAATCCATTTTTTCCAGTTACAAAGCAAGGGTTAACAGCTAAACAAAACTCAATATTTTTGGCCCTGATTCTGTCGTTTACAGAAACACCCCATATGTGGTCGTAAACTGCTGTACGGGCACACAGCAGGGCACAGAAGGAAAGGAATGCCGAACGGTTTTTGAAAGGCAGATTTTGCTGGACTGGTTTTTTGACATAATGTCCCATTTGAAGCCCCCCTGATGCACCCCTAGAGTAGAAACTCCAAAAAAAGTGACCCCATTTTGGAAACTACGGGATAGGGTGGCAGTTTTGTTGGTACTATATTAGGGTACATATGATTTTTGGTTGGTCAATATTACACTTTTTTTTTTTTTAGGCAAGGTAACAAGAAATAGCCGTTTTGGCACAGTTTTTTTTTTTTCATTTTTTTTTTTTTTTTACCGGTATTCACCTGAGGTGATATTTTTATAGAGCAGGTAATTACGGACGCGGTGATACCTAATATGTCTACTTTTTGTTTGTTTTATTTATGTAAGTTTTACACAATGATTTCATTTTTGAAACAAAATAAATCACGTTTGTGTCTCCATAGTCTGAGATCCATAGTTTATTTAATTTTTTGGGTGATTATCTTGGGTAGGGTATGATTTTTTGCGGGATGAGATGACCGTTTGGCACTATTTTGGGGTGTGTATGACTTTATGATCGCTTGCTATTACACTTTTTGTGATGTAAGGTGACCAAATTTTTTTTTACAAATAATAATTTTTTTTATTTTTTACGGTGTTCATCTGAGGGGTTAGGTCAAGTTTTACATAATACCAGCATTTTTTAAGCATTTTTGGGGCGATTGGCTTAGGTAGGGGCTAATTTTTTGCGGGATGAGGTGACAGATTACCGTAGTACTATTTTGAGGGGCAAACGCCTTTTTGATCGCTTGCTGTTGCACTTTTTGTGCTGTAAGGTGACAAAAATGGCTTTTTTTTTAATGGTATTTATTGGACAGGGTGGAGCATGTGATCTATTTATAGAGCTGGTCATTACGATGCAGTGATTCCCAATATGTGTGGGGGAGGGGGGGTTCTGTTTTTTATTATAAAATAAGGGGAGAGGGGCATTTTTTTTCTCTTTTTAGGCCTCATGCACACGACAGCATTTTTTTGCGGTCCGCAAAAAGGGGTTCCGTTCCATGATCAGTGTCCGTTTTTGTTTCTGTGTGTCTTCCTTTATTTTTGGAGGATCTCCAAACATGAAGGAAAGTAAAAAACAAAATCTAAGTTTAGTTTGCCATGCAAATGATAGGAAAAAAACTGATGCGCGGACACGGATGACAATCTTGTGTGCATCCATGTTTTTTCACTGACCCATTGACTTGAATGGATCCGCGAACCGTTGTCCTTGAAAAAAATAGGACAGGTCATATTTTTTTCACGGACTGGAAACACGGATCAAGGACGCGGATGACAAACGGTGCATTAGTAGAGTTTTCTACGGACCCATTGAAAGTCAATGGGTCCGCAGAAAATCACGGAAAACTGAATAACGGACACGGGACACAACAACGGTTGTGTGCATAAGGCCTTACTTTATTAATTTTATTACTTTATTAATTTCAGTAAAAACACTTTTTAACTTTTTTCCCTTTACTTTATTTCTGATGTTCACTTTTGGGGGGTCTGATCCCCTCTGCAATGCATTACAATACATCTGTATTTTAATGCATTGACTGTTAGTGTATTACACAGAGAAATACACTAACAGGTTGCCTAGGACAGTGTTTCCCAACCAGTGTGCCTCCAGCTGTTGCAAAACTACAACTCCCAGCATGCCTGCACAACCAAAGGCTGTCCGGGCATGCTGGGAGTTGTAGTTTTGCAACAGCTGGAGGCACACTGGTTGGGAAACACTGGCCTAGGAGACCCAGCCTGAGGCTGGATCTCCTCGGCTCTCGCAGAAGGAAGTTCCCGATGCCGTGCAAGGCATTGGGCATCCTCTGCATGGCATCAGGCTGCCTTCTGAGACATCGAGTCCCCGTCACAGCACCGCGGGGACTCTATGCGCTCCCTCAAACATAAACCACGGCGGTGATCGAAAATACTGGGACATCAGGGCGTACCTGTACGCCCTGTGTCCGTAAGAGGTTAAGGTCTAAACATTGCTTTTATTTGGCACCTCAGCATAAACAAAACATAATACAAAACAAACACCTGCCCGGCTGAGCTTTAACTAAACATATAATAACCTGACACACCTAAAGTATACCTCACAGTTCACACACTGTTTCAGGTGCGACTTTCTAAGGCTACTTTCACACTTGCGTTCAGTGCGGATCAGTCTGGTATCTGCACAGACGGATCCGCACCTATAATGCAAACGATGGTATCCGTTCAGTGCGGATCCGTCTGCATAACAGCTTTTTCAGATCGCAGTTTTCACGATCGTGAAAACTCAGATCCGACAGTATATTCTAACACAGAGGCGTTCCCATGGTGATGGGGGCGCTTCAAGTTAGAATATACTAAGAACTGTGTACATAACTGCCCCCTGCTGCTTGGCACCACCCAATCTCTTACAGGGGGCTGTGATTCGCACAATTAACCCCTCAGGTGCCAGACCCCCCTTTCTCCCAAGTATTAAAAGCATTGGTGGCCAGTGCGGCCTCTCCTCCCTCCCTCCCTCCCTCCCCAGTATTAAAAGCATTGGTGGCCAGTGCGCCCCCCCTCCCTCCCCAGTATTAAAAGCATTGGTGGCCAGTGCGCCCCCCCCTTCCTCCCCAGTATTAAAAGCATTGGTGGCAGGTTTTCTCCAATCCGATGGTATATTTTAACTTGAAGCGTCCCCATCACCAAGGGAACGCCTCTATGTTAGAATTAGGGTGGCCAGGCGTCCGGTTTTAGGCCGGACAGTCCGGTTTTCAGGCTCCCTGTCCTCCGTCCGGCGCAGTGCCTGGACGGACACAGGGATGTCCTCCTTTTCAGTAGCTCACGTCTCAGACGGCAGCACTGTGCTGTGTGAGCGTGAACTGCAGCAACTGACAGAGGCTTCTCTCACCCCCAGTCAGTCACTAGAGCCGCAGACATGGCCCCCTGTGGGTGACTGAGGGGAAAAGAAGCGCCCCAGCTGCCCCCGTTTACCTTCTATTCAAAAAGTTCTTCCCTCTCCTCCCCCGTGTTTTTTTTCCAGCCGATAGTGGGGGCGTGGCTTCACTTGCATGGGGGCGTGGCTTTATGAGGTTTGGGGTGTGTGGTTTGGGTAATTGTGGGAGTGGTTTGTGCGTTGTGGGTGTGGTTTGGGCCGGTCCGGCTTTCTAGGGTGAAGCCAGTGGCCACCCTAGTTAGAATATACCATCGGATTTGAGTTAGATCGTGAAAACTCAGATCCGACAGTATATTCTAACAGGGGCGTTCCCATAGTGAATAGGGGACGCTTGACTTTACATTGAAAGTCAATAGGGGACGGATTTGTTTGCAATTGCACCATATTGTGTCAACGTCAAATGGATCCGTCTCCATTGACTTGCATTGTAAGTCAGGACGGATCCGTTTGGCTCATCACAGCCAGGCAGACACCAAAACGCTGCAAGCAGCGTTTGGGTGTCGGTCTCCTGAGCGTAATGGAGGCGGAACGGAGCCAAACTGATGCATTCTGAATGGATCCGCATCCATTCAGAATGCATTGGGGATGTACAGATCCGTTCGGGGCTGCTTGTGAGAGCCCTCAAACGGATCTCACAAGCGGAACCCCAAACGCAAGTGGAAAGTAGCCTTAGCCAGTAGTCCGGCTCACATCCAGGCTGTAACAAAGTCAGTCTAGGCTATCTCCCAGCCTCTTGGTCCCTCAGCCTTGTCCAGCTGAGACTAAATTCACAGAGCCTCCAGGCCTCTGTCCACGGGTAACACACTACCCCCTTACTGACACCTTGGGAGGTGCTTTATGCCAGTCTGAGTAACTCCAGCTGGTCTCACCTGTGGTGCAATAGGGGTGTGGATCACACTATCCACCCCTTCCTTACTTCTAACCTATGTGAGATTTGCCACCGTCTCACACACCCTATATATTACAGCTTTAATGTAGTATTAATTGATGGCTGGACATTACAAAAATTGGCCCCAAACTGACATGTTTGCCGACTCTAATGACCCTGCACCTAGTTATAAAATTATGTGCATCTTCAGCAGCACTATACACCAACATTTATGCCCGTTTCCATTTGTAAATGTTAGTAAATTTGCCAGGGCCGGAGTCCCAGCCCATAACACCCCGGCCACCTCTCCCCCCTGCTGCACCTGCGTCCAACTGTGGAACATGGCATAAAACTGGCCATGCAACTAAATATTCTCGCTGAACTATTCAAAAAAGGGACCCATTGAAATGAATGGGTCTGCATCCTATCTGCAAAAAAAAGGAACGGACACGGAAACAAAATATATGTTCGTGTGCATGAGGCCTTAAAGAGCCATAAAAGCACACGTTTTCTGGGGAAGTTTTCATTGGCTGCCATGACGCCGGGGAGGGCGCGATTTTACGGACCGTGCTCCACGGATGTGTGCATGACGCCTAATGCTGTACAGCATCTCTGGAGGGTGCATTTCCCCTGTAACTGGGGCTACTATGTCAGTCCCAGTTACAGGAGAAATCAATAGTTAAAAAAAAGAAAAGAAAAAAAAAAGAAAAGTGAAGTTAAAATAAGTTTAAAATAAAAATTAAAACTACATTGTTTTATAAAAAAAAAAAAAAGTTTAACGTAGAAATTAAATAAAATAGACATATTTGATATCACCACGTCCGTGACATCCGGCTCTAAAAAAAACTCACATGATCTACCCCATCAAGTGAACGCCGTAAAAAAATAAAAATAAACAAACATTAGCCAAAACAGCTTTTTTTTTGTCACCTATCATCCCAAAAAACATATTACCAACAAAAAAGTCGTATGTACCTCAAAATGGGAGCAATAAAAAAATTCCCCTCATACTGCAAAAAACAAGTCCATAGCCAGAAACATTTTAAAAAGTATGGCTCTAAGAAAATCGCAACACAAAAACATGATTTTTTTTATTGTGTAAAACAAAACAAAAAAAATACATATTTGGTATTTGGAGTCCGTAACGACCGGATCTTGTAAACAAAACAAAAAAAAGTATTATAAATTCTATACGACTGTTTGGTCAAGTGCTCGCTACAGACCTTAGTGTACTTTCACACTGCAGTTTTGGCTTTTCATTTGTGAGATCCGTTCAGGGCTCTCACAAGCGGTCCAAAACAGATTAGTTTGCATTCTAATGATTTCTGAATGGAAAAGGATCTGCTCAGAATGGGTGTCTTCTTTCTAAAATGGGGTCATTTGTGGGGTGTTTGTATTGCCCTGGCATTTGAGAGTCTCCGCAATCATTAGAAGTATGGCCAGCATTAGGAGTTTCTGCTATTCTACTTATATTGAGCATAAGGGTAATGAGATTTTTTATTTTTTCATTCAGCCTCTGGGCTGAAAGAAAAAATGAACGGCACAGATTTCTTCATTCGCATCGATCAATGTGGATGAAAAAATCTCTGCCAAAAAATTAGCAAAAAAGAATAGAGGGGAAAGGCGTCTGACAGGACATAGGAGCTCCACCCAACATCCAAAATATCAAAACTGATTTTTTTAGCGCCGCAGCGCTTGTGTACCGATTTGTGCAGTGATAAAAAAAGAAAAATTTCATTTTTGTCACTGCGGTGGGGCAGGCGTGGGTGAACGCACGTGTGCGCGACCGATCAGGCCTGATCGGGCAAACACTGCGTTTTGGGTGGAGGGCGAGCTAAGGAGACACTAATATATACTATTATAGTTCTGATCACTTACAGATACTATAAAGTACCAATGCTGATTAGAGATACGCTAATCGGCGACTACGGTGCGGTGGGCTGGACGCTAACTGAAGCTAACTACCTACCAAAGGGGCCTAAACTAACCTAAACCTAACAGTCAATACTGGTGGGGGGAAAAAAGTGACAGTTTACACTGATCACTTTCCCTTTCACTAGTGATTGACAGGGGTGATCAAGGGGTTAATTGGGGTGATGGGGGGGGGGGGTGATCTGAGGCTAAATTTGTAGTGCTTGGTGTACTCACTGTGATCTGTGCTCTCTGCTGGGACCAACCAACGAAAAGGACCCAGCAGAGAGCACAGAAGCCATTTAACACATTACAGGTCCTTCAAAAAAAAAATTGCATATTGTGATAAAGTTCATTATTTTCTGTAATGTACTGATAAACATTCGACTTTCATATATTTTAGATTCATTACACACTACTGAAGTAGTTGAAGCCTTTTATTGTTTTAATATTGATGATTTTGGCATACAGCTCATGAAAACCCAAAATTCCTATCTAAAAAAAATTAGCATATCATGAAAAGGTTCTCTAAACGAGCTATTAACCTAATCATCTGAATCAACTAATTAACTCTAAACACCTGCAAAAGATTCCTGAGGCTTTTAAAAACTCCCAGCCTGGTTCATTACTCAAAACCGCAATCATGGGTAAGACTGCCGAACTGACTGCTGTCCAGAAGGCCATCATTGACACCCTCAAGCAAGAGGGTAAGACACAAAAGAAATTTCTGAACGAATAGGCTGTTCCCAGAGTGCTGTATCAAGGCACCTCAGTGGGAAGTCTGTGGGAAGGAAAAAGTGTGGCAGAAAACGCTGCACAATGAGAAGAGGTGACCGGACCCTGAGGAAGATTGTGGAGAAGGACCGATTCCAGACCTTGGGGGACCTGCGGAAGCAGTGGACTGAGTCTGGAGTAGAAACATCCAGAGCCACCGTGTACAGGCGTGTGCAGAAAATGGGCTACAGGTGCCGCATTCCCCAGGTCAAGCCACTTTTGAACCAGAAACAGCGGCAGAAGCGCCTGACCTGGGCTACAGAGAAGCAGCACTGGACTGTTGCTCAGTGGTCCAAAGTACTTTTTTCGGATGAAAGAAAATTTTGCATGTCATTCGGAAATCAAGGTGCCAGAGTCTGGAGGGAGACTGGGGAGAGGGAAATGCCAAAATGCCTGAAGTCCAGTGTCAAGTACCCACAGTCAGTGATGGTCTGGGGTGCCATGTCAGCTGCTGGTGTTGGTCCACTGTGTTTTATCAAGGGCAGGGTCAATGCAGCTAGCTATCAGGAGATTTTGGAGCACTTCATGCTTCCATCTGCTGAAAAGCTTTATGGAGATGAAGATTTCATTTTTCAGCACGACCTGGCACCTGCTCACAGTGCCAAAACCACTGGTAAATGGTTTACTGACAATGGCATTACTGTGCTCAATTGGCCTGCCAACTCTCCTGACCTGTACCCCATAGAGAATCTGTGGGATATTGGGAAGAGAAAGTTGAGAGACGCAAGACCCAACACTCTGGATGAGCTTAAGGCCGCTATCGAAGCATCCTGGGCCTCCATAACACCTCAGCAGTGCCACAGGCTGATTGCCTCCATGCCACGCCGCATTGAAGCAGTCATTTCTGCAAAAGGATTCCCGACCAAGTATTGAGTGCATAACTGAACATAATTATTTGAAGGTTGACTTTTTTTGTATTAAAAACACTTTTCTTTTATTGGTCGGATAAAATATGCAAATTTTTTTAGATAGGAATTTTGGGTTTTCATGAGCTGTATGCCAAAATCATCAATATTAAAACAATAAAAGGCTTGAACTACTTCAGTTGGTGTGTAAGGAATCTAAAATATATGAAAGTCTAATGTTTATCAGTACATTACAGAAAATAATGAACTTTATCACAATATGCTAATTTTTTTAGAAGGACCTGTATATTTATAAATATAATGTGTTATATGGCTGGTGGTTCGTTATTTTAAAAGTCACCAACCTGCCAGCGCTGTTCATTGGCTGGCAGGCTGGTGACCAACTCCTTGTGCGCCTTTTGCCGACCCGCACTGCACATGTGCGGGCCAAATATGAGCGCCATCTCGCGTCTAGCAAGATGACGCGTGCAGGAGGAATAACCCAGACGCCCACAGGACGCATCCCTGCATTAGGAGGTGGTTAAAGTTGTTTTTGGAAAAAAAAAATGAAAACAATTTCAATAACAGTTTCTAAAATCCTAAACCTTCTAACTGTCCTGAAAAAATAAAATAACATTACCAAAATGATGCCAACATAAAGTAGACATATGGGGAATGTTAACCCCTTAGTGACCAAGCCTGTTTGAGCCTTTCTGATCAAGCGTTTTTCTTCCTTTTTTCATGGTCTCGTTCCAAGAGCTATAACTTTTTTATTTTTTCGTCTATATAGCTTTATGAGGGCTTGTTTTTTTACAGGACAAGTTGCAGTTTTTAATGGCACCATTTTGGGGTACACATAACTTTCTGATTAACTTTTATTAACTCTTTCTGGGAGGGAGATGGGGAAAAATAGCAATACTGCCACTGCGTTTTTACATTATAAATTTTACGGCGTTCATTTTTCGGTACAAATAACATAATATCTTTATTCTCTGAGTCAGTACGATTACAGTGATACTAAATAGTTGTAATTTTTTTTAAGTTTTACTACTTTTTTTCCAATAAAACCCCTTTTATTAACAAAAAAAATGATTTTGCATTGCCACTTAACAAGACCCATAACTTTTTTTTTCTTTTTCTATAGAGTTGTGTGAGGGCTTGATTTTTGAGGGACAACTTGTATTTTTCATTGGTATCATTTTGGAGTAAATGCCGCTTTTTGATCGCTTGTTATTACGTTTTTTCCGGTGGAAACTAAGAATAAATTAGAAATTCTGTCTTTTTTTAATTAATTTTTTTTACGGCGTTCACCGTAGGGGATAATTTATGTAATATTTATGTAGTCCGGGTCGTTACGGACGCGGCAATACCAAACATATGGGGGATATTTTCTTTTTGCTATTTTTTTCAGTGAAAAGCGTATTTTTAATGGAAAAAAAAGCATATTTTCTTATTTTATGGAATTTTAATTTATTTAATAAATGTGTATTCTTTTTTTAAAAAAATTTTACTACTTAAAAGTCCCACAAGGGGACTATAAAATACAGTATTTCGTTTGCTTTTAAAATGTAATGCATTATCTCTATAATGCATTACATTTCAATAGCAATGCTATTCAAAGATTGACTGAAGACAGGCTCGAGGCCCTGATCGGAAGCGAGGTAAGCTACCGAAAACATCAGCACACAGCGATCACATTTTCGGGTGCTGATGGGAGACAGAGGGAGTCCGCTCCCTCTGTCACCACTTCACATGCAGCGGGCGCCATTGCGCCCGGCATGTAAAGGGTTAAACAGCCCGGATCGTCACTTCTGCCGGTCAGTGCTGTTGGAGCAGGGCCCCGGCTCTCATGTGAGCGGCCCAGCCTAAGGCCCCTTAGTGACCGCCGTAAAAACACGTATCGGTCACTAAGAGGTTAATAAGGCCTCATGCACACGACCGTTGTGTGAATCCGTGCCCGTTGTTCCATTTTCCGTGATTTTCTGACTTTAAATGGGTCCGTTGAAAACTCTGAAAATGCACCGTTTGTCATCCGCGTCCGTGATCCGTGTTTCCTCTCCCTCAAAAAAATAGGACCTGTCCTATTTTTTTGACGGACAACGGTTCGCGGACCCATTCAAGTCAATGGGTCCGTGAAAAAACACGGAGGCGCACAAGATTCTCATCCGCGTCAGTGATCCGTAGGCTACTTTCGCGCAGACGGATCCGCAGATCCATCTGCATAACAGCTTTTCAGATGCTTCTAAAATTGCTAAGTAACCATGGCAGCCAGGACTGCAATAGCGTCCTGGTTGCCATGGTAACCGATCAGAGCCCCAGCGATTAAACTGGGACTCCGATCGGAACTCTCCGCTGCCACCAATGATCGGGGGGGGGGGGGTAATTTTAATTATGGGGGGGGCCGCACTGGCCACCAATACATTTAATACTGGGGAGGGAGGGAGGTGGGCCGCACTGGCCACCAATGAATTTAATACTGGGGACGGAGGGGGGCCGCACTGGCCACCAAAGAAATTAAAACTGGGGAGGCAGGGGGTCTGGCAGCACCCGATCTCTTACAGGGGGCTATGATACGCACAATTAACCCCTCAGGTGCCAGGCAGCAGGGGGAAGTTATGTACAGAGTTCTTAGTATATTCTAACTTGAAGCGTCCCCATCACTATGGGAACGCCTCTGTGTTAGAATATACTGTCGGATCTGAGTTTTTACGATCTAACTAAAATCCGATGGTATATTCTAACATAGAGGCGTTCCCATGGTGAAGGGGACGCTTCAAGTTAAAATATACCATCGGATCAGAGAAAACTCTGATAGGGACTCCTGACTTTACTTTGAAAGTCAATGGGCGACGGATCCGTTTGCAATTGCACCATATTGTGTCAACGTCAAACGGATCTGTCCCCATTGACTTGCATTGTAAGTCAGGACTAATCAGTTTGGCTCCGCACGGATACGGATCACGGAACAACGGAACCCTGTTTTGCGGACCGTGAAAAAAATACAGTCGTGTGCATGAGGCCTTAATGAGTCTTTTATGAGGTATCTCTGTCTTAGGGCTCATGAAAACGAACGTATTTTATTTCCGCTTCCGTTCCGTTTTTTTTTTTTTGCGGACAGTATGTGGAACCATTCACTTCAACGGGTCAGCAAAAACAATGGAAGGTACTCCGTGTGGATTCAGTTTCTGTATTTCAGTTACGCAAAAAAGTAGTGCATGTCCTATTATTGTCCACAAATCAAGATCCGATGCCCTATTCAATTCAATGAGTCCGCAAAAAATAAGGAATGCACACTGAACACATCCGTATGTCATCCGTATTTCATCTGTATTTTGCGGATCCATACTGTAGAAATGCTATGCCCAGCCCGTATTGCTCATGTGTCTGGTCATTAATAAGTTAATGTTTCCATTTCCCATCTAGAAAAAACGGATCGCATACGGAAACCATACGGATATGTTTTATGGAAAAACGAAACGGTAGAGGACTTAAATCAGAGAGAGAAAAAAACTCAGATACGGAATAACGGATCCATAAAAAACGGACGTAAAACAACAATGTTCCTGTGCATGAGCCCTTAGGCCTCATGCACATGATCGCATGTAATTTGCGGTCCGAAAAAAAACGGATCTGCAAACAATACGGATGACGGCCGTGTGCTTTCCGTATTTTGCGGGACAGAACAGCTGTCCCCTGACAAAACAGTACTATCCTTATCCATAATTCGGACAATAATAGGACATGTTCTATTTTTTTTGCAAAACGGAAATACGGAAACTGAATGCACACGGAGCAACTTCCTTTTTATTGCGGGAACTATTTAAACGAATGGTTCCATATACAGTCTGTAAAAAAGAAAAAATGGAAAGGACACGGAAATAAAATACATTTGTGTGCAAGAGGCGCTCTCCATTCTTCTGATCCGTCAGAAAAAGAGAGAGGAAAAAAAAAAAATTATCCTATAAAAAAAATGATCCTGTTGCATCAGGCCTCTCTCACACGAATGTGTGCACTCCGTAGCCGTTTTGCGGACCGCATTTGCAGATCCACAATATACGGTCACCCTTCTGTGGGCATTCCGCATCACGGATGCGGACCCATTCACTCCGCAAATCCGGAGATGCGGAATGGAAGCATGGAACGGAACCTTACGGAAGCACTATGGAATGCTTCCGTGGGGTTTCGCCCCGTACGTCCATCCTGCGAGTGCTTCAATTTTGTATACGATAGAGTTGCTTTGTTGAGTTTTTCCCGTGGATGGCACGCGGATGGCATGTGTTTTTCACGGGAGTGAGAAAACTCAGGATGTTTGGTACCCGAACCCGGACTTGATCACAGAAGTTCGGGTTTGGGTTAGGTGTTGTGTATAGCCGTGGCCAAAAGTTTTGAGAATGACACAAATATTAGTTTTCACAAAGCTTGCTGCTAAACTGCTTTTAGATCTTTGTTTCAGTCGTTTCTGTGATGTAGTGAAATATAATTACACGCACTTCATACGTTTCAAAGACTTTTACGCTGGGTTCACACCTGAGCGCTCTGAAAGGAGCGCTCTGTATGCACGATTGTACCGGCGTTTGCAATTGCGCATACAGAGACAAGCGAACGCCCATTGTCGCGCGTTCCCGAAAGTCTATGTACGGGAACGCACAACAAGACGCCCCAAAGCAGCTCATGGACTTCTTGGGGCGTCGGGCGTTTTACAGCGCGATCGTACGCACTGTAAAACTTCCAGGTGAGAACCATTCCCATAGGGAAGAAATCGTTTCTCCTTGTTGAGCGTTTTACAGCGCGTAGGAACGCGCTGTAAAACGCTCAGGTGTGAACCCAGCCTTAATCGACAATTACATGACATCTATGCAAAGAGTAAGTGTTACGGCACCGTTTCCGCAGACAAGGGGTTAAAATCCGTTTAGGCGATATGCCCCTTTCCGAGAGACAGGCACAGCTACTGCAGAACACCAACCTCCCGAACTGGATACAAAATAGCACTCCAAACTGGAACCTCACAAGTAGCTGTCAGTCAGACGAACAGGAAAAGCGTATCCGTCAGCTTACACTCCTGGCAATCAGTCTCCAACAGCATACAGGGACCCCCCCAATAACGAGACAAGGCTCCGTGTTGAGGGTCAAGCAGTGATCTGAAGTGCTGGCACACCCAGCCTGGTTTTTATTACAGTTTGTTGCAGATACAACATATCCCCACAATGCATCATGGTTTCCTCCCCTCTGTCCCGGAGACAACCGAAGACAATCCAATTATCTCTCAGGACAAAGGGGAGATCACCAATACACATGTGGAGACAACAGGACAGGAATCACCACCCAAACACACAATGGCACACCCCCACAGCAAACACAGACATTTAACATATCCCCAGATAGCTCAAGTCTGAGTGCATATCATTAGGTGAATGGCACTCAGAATACACGAATACAATACTATTAGCTATCTGGGTGCCCTCACATAACATACAATTTAACCGAACGCATAATAAACATAAAATACAATTCTACAGACAGATTTAAGCTGTGCGGCCGGTCTGTCTTCTCCTTTACAGTAACTATGGGCCATAATCCTGAGGCAAGAGGCTTTTAAACAGTCCTCTCCAAAACCCAGTGGCGAGGTTGGTTTCGCCACACATCTCCCCCCCCCAGGGAAGACTAACCAGATACCTGACCTCACGCCGGTCGGTACCTGAGTTAGTCTGGCAGCCCACCCACAACCCAATACTGCTGAATTTCGTAGCCTGTCTCTGTCCAGTAAGTCCACCAAGGTTATATTGGTAGCTGGTACTCCCGGTCTCTGTGTTGCTCCCTGGTTTGGAGTGGAGGTTGCTTTGTGGGCAGGGATCAGCGGTACTCAGCCCTGGTGCCAGCGCTACCACGGAAGAAGCCTGGTTGGAGCCTGGTTGTTGGAGGGGGAGACCGACTGTCTCTACCCCCTGTGCTGTAAGTGCAGAGACCACGGTCCCATCTGCACTGTTGTGGGGCTTACTGTCTCCCCCTGGTGCGTTAAGCTGCCGCTGGGGAGAGGGGGTAACGAGCTCCTCTCCCATACATACTTCCAGCCGCTGGGGAGTGCGACCGACCGCCTCCGCTCCCAATACAGTGTCCTGCTGCTGGGGAAAGGAGACTGGGCTCTCTATTCCCTGTAGGACACTCTGCCGCTGGGGGACAGGACCGACTGTCTCTGCCCCCTGTAACTCCATCTGCCGCTGGGGAATGGACACTCGGCTCCCAATTTCCCAAAAATCATGCTGCTGCTGGGGGGCAGGAACAACTACCTCTGCCCCCTGTAACTCAGCCTGCCACTGGGGAGGGAGGCCGCTGTTCTCCTCTCCCTGCACTTCACACTGCCTTCCCGGCATATCACTCTGCTGCTGGGGGGCAGGAACAACTACCTCTGCCCCCTGTAACTCAGCCTGCCGCTGGGGAGGGAGGCCGCTGCTCTCCTCTCCCTGCACTTCACACTGCCTTCCCGGCATATCACTCTGCTGCTGGGGGGCAGGAACAACTACCTCTGCCCCCTGTAACTCAGCCTGCCGCTGGGGAGGGAGGCCGCTGCTCTCCTCTCCCTGCACTTCACACTGCCTTCCCGGCATATCACTCTGCTGCTGGGGGGCAGGAACAACTACCTCTGCCCCCTGTAACTCAGCCTGCCGCTGGGGAGGGAGGCCGCTGCTCTCCTCTCCCTGCACTTCACACTGCCTTCCCGGCATATCACTCTGCTGCTGGGGGGCAGGAACAACTACCTCTGCCCCCTGTAACTCAGCCTGCCGCTGGGGAGGGAGGCCGCTGCTCTCCTCTCCCTGCACTTCACACTGCCTTCCCGGCATATCACTCTGCTGCTGGGGGGCAGGAACAACTACCTCTGCCCCCTGTAACTCAGCCTGCCGCTGGGGAGGGAGGCCGCTGCTCTCCTCTCCCTGCACTTCACACTGCCGCTGGGGAATGGAGACTAGGCTCCCACTGTCCCGCAACTGTAACCTCCGATGGAGGTCCACCCAACGTGGCAGCTGACCGTCACCTTCTGCCCGGTATAGTAGGGTCGTAGACACTAGATTCCTCACGAACTTCACGTATTTCTCACCTGGATTGGGTCCGAAGAAGTTCAGCCGCAACCACATCATACGGTCAAATTCCTCCACAGAGTATCTGTACTCCACTGCTGGTTCCATCCTGGTGCTTTTAGGGTCACTGTACTGAGACATGCGTTGCCCTTAAATTGTAGAATCCACAGAAATGGTGTCTCCTGTAGCTGTCCTTCTGGCTGTAGGAACGATCCCGCTGCTTGCCACCAATGTAACGGCACCGTTTCAGCAGACAAGGGGTTAAGATCCGTTCAGGCGATATGCCCCTTTCCGAGAGACAGGCACAGCTACTGCAGAACACCAACCTCCCGAACTGGATACAAAATAGCACTCCAAACTGGAACCTCACAAGTAGCTGTCAGTCAGACGAACAGGAAAAGCGTATCCGTCAGCTTACACTCCTGGCAATCAGTCTCCAACAGCATACAGGGACCCCCCCCAATAACGAGACAAGGCTCCGTGTTGAGGGTCAAGCAGTGATCTGAAGTGCTGGCACACCCAGCCTGGTTTTTATTACAGTTTGTTGCAGATACAACATATCCCCACAATGCATCATGGTTTCCTCCCCTCTGTCCCGGAGACAACCGAAGACAATCCAATTATCTCTCAGGACAAAGGGGAGATCACCAATACACATGTGGAGACAACAGGACAGGAATCACCACCCAAACACACAATGGCACACCCCCACAGCAAACACAGACATTTAACATATCCCCAGATAGCTCAAGTCTGAGTGCATATCATTAGGTGAATGGCACTCAGAATACACGAATACAATACTATTAGCTATCTGGGTGCCCTCACATAACATACAATTTAACCGAACGCATAATAAACATAAAATACAATTCTACAGACAGATTTAAGCTGTGCGGCCGGTCTGTCTTCTCCTTTACAGTTACTATGGGCCATAATCCTGAGGCAAGAGGCTTTTAAACAGTCCTCTCCAAAACCCAGTGGCGAGGTTGGTTTCGCCACAGTAAGTATTTGCAGTGTTGGCCCTTCTTTTTCAGGACCTCTAAATTCGACTGGGCATGCTCTCAATCAACTTCTGGGCCAATTCCTGATTGATAGCAAACCCATTCTTTCATAATCACTTCTTGGAGTTTGTCAGAATTAGTGGGTTTTTGTTTGTCCACCCGCCTCTTGAGGATTGACCACAAGTTCTCAATGGGATTAAGATCTGGGAAGTTTCCAGGCCATGGACCCAAAATGTCAATGTTTTGGTCCCCGAGCCACTTAGTTATCACTTTTGCCTTATGGCACGGTGCTCCATCGTGCTGAAAAATGCATTGTTCTTCACCAAACTGTTGTTGGTGAGGGTGTTTTGGTACCATTCTTTATTCATGGCTGTGTTTTGGGGCAAAATTGTGAGTGAGCCCACTCCCTTGGATGAGAAGCAACCCCACACATGAATGGTCTCAGGATGCTTTACTGTTGGCATGACACAGGACTGATCGTAGCGCTCACCTTTTCTTCTCTGGACAAGCCTTTTTCCAGATGCCCCAAACAATCGGAAAGAGACTTCATCGGAGAATATGACTTTGCCCCAGTTCTCAGCAGTCCATTCACCATATTTTCTGCAGAAGATCAATCTGTCCCTGATGTTTTTTTTGGAGAGAAGTGGCTTCTTTGCTGCCCTTCTTAACACCAGGCCATCTTCCAAAAGTCTTCGCCTCACTGTGCGTGCAGATGCACTCACACCTGCCTGCTGCCATTCCTGAGCAAGCTCTGCACTGGTGGCACTCCAATCCCGCAGCTGAACCCTCTTTAGGAGACGATCCTGGCGCTTGCTGGACTTTCTTGGACGCCCTGAAGCCTTCTTAACAAGAATTTAACCTCTTTCCTTGAAGTTGTTGATGATCCTATACATTGTTGATTGAGGTGCAATCTTAGTAGCCACAATATCCTTGCCTGGCCATTTTTATGCAACGCAATGATGGCTGCACGCGTTTCTTTGCAGATCACCATGGTTAACAATGGAAGAACAATGATTTCAAGTATCACCCTCCTTTTAACAGGTCAAGTCTGCAGTTTTAACCCAATCAGCATGACATAATCTCCAGCCTTGTGCTCGTCAACATTCTCACCTGAGTTAACATGACTATTACGGAAATGATATCAGCAGGTCCTATAACCCCTTAAGGACACAGCCCTATATTACCTTAAGGACCAGGCCATTTTTTGCAAATCTGACCAGTGTCATTTTAAGTGCTGATAACTTTAAAACGCTTTGACTTACCCAGGCCGTTCTGAGATTGTTTTTTCGTCACATATTGTACTTCATGACACTGCTAATATTTGGTCCAAAAAGTAAATTTTTTTGCATAAACAGATACCATATTTAACAAATTTTTAAAAATTAGCAAATTTCAAAGTATAAGTTTCTCTACTTCTGTAATACATAGTAATACCCCCAAAATGTGTGATGACTTTGCATTTCCCATATGTCTACTTCATGTTTCTAGCATTTTGGGAATAATATTTTATTTTTTGGGGAAGTTACAAAGCTTAGAAGTTTAGAAGCAAATTTTGAAATTTTTCTGAAATCTTCCAAATCCCACTTTTTATGGACCAGTTCAGGTTTGAAGTCACTTTGTGAGGCTTACATAATAGAAACTACACCTCTTAAGGTATTCAAAACTGTTTTTACAAACTTTGTTAACCCTTTAGGTCTTCCACAAGACTTCATGGCAAATGGACATAAAAATTAAGAATTTTTGAAAATTTTCCATTTTAACCCATTTTTTCCAGCAATAAAGTAAGGATTAACATAGTAACATAGTACATAAGGCCGAAAAAAGACATTTGTCCATCCAGTTCGGCCTGTTATCCTGCAAGTTGATCCAGAGGAAGGCAAAAAATAAATAAAACCCTGTGAGGTAGAAGCCAATTTTCCCCACTTTAGGGGAATAAAAAAATCCTTCCCGACTCCAATCAGGCAATCAGAATAACTCCCTCTCTAGTAGCTATAGCCTGTAATATTATTAAGCTCCAGAAATACATCCAGGCCCCTCTTGAATTCCTTTATTGTACTAACCATCACCACCTCCTCAGGCAGAGAGTTCCATAGTCTTACTGCTCTTACCGTAAAGAATCCTTTTCTATGTTTGTGTACAAACCTTCTTTCCTCCAGACGCAGAGGATGTCCCCTCGTCACAGTCACAGTCCTGGGGATAAATAGCTGATGGGATAGATCTCTGTACTGACCCCTGATATATTTATACATATTAATTAGATCGCCGATCATTCGTCTTTTTTCTAAAGTGAATAGCCCTAATTTTAATAATCTTTCAGGGTACTGTAGTTGCCCCATTCCAGTTATTACTTTAGATGCCCACCTCTGGACTTTCTCCAGCTCTGCTATGTCTGCCTTGTTTACAGGAGCCCAGAACTGTACACAGTACTCCATGTGTGGTCCGACTAGCGATTTGTAAAGTGGTAGGACTATGTTCTTATCACGGGAATCTATGCCCCTTCTAATGCAACCCATTATCTTATTGGCCTTGGCAGCAGCTGCCTGGCACTGTTTTTTGCAGCTTAGTTTGCTGTTTATTAAAATTCCTAGATCCTTTTCCATATCAGTGTTACCGAGTGTTTTACCATTTAGTATGTACGGGTGACTTGCATTTTTCCTTCCCATGAACATAACTTTACATTTATCAGTGTTAAACCTCATCTGCCACTTATCTGCCCAAGCCTCCAATCTATCCAGATCCCTCTGTAGTAGTATACTGTCCTCATCAGTGTAAATTACTTTACACAGTTTAGTGTCATCTGCGAAAATTGATACTTTACTATGCAAGCCTTCTACAAGATCATTAATAAATATATTGAAGAGAATAGGGCCCAATACTGACCTCTGAGATACCCCACTAGTGACAGTGACCCAATCTGAGTGTGTACCGTTAATAACCACCCTCTGTTTTCTATCACTGAGCCAGTTACTTACCCACATACAGAAGTTTTCTACCAATCCGAGCATTCTCATTTTATATACTAACCTTTTATGTGGTACAGTGTCAAATGCTTTGGAGAAGTCCAAATATGCGACATCCATTGATTTGCCGCTGTCAAGTCTAGAACTTACCTCCTCATAGAAACGGATTAAATTAGTTTGACATGACCGATCCCTCACGAAGCCATGCTGATATGGCGTTATTTACTTATTTCCATTGAGATGCTCTAATATAGCATCTCTCAGAAAACCTAACAGCCAAACAAAACTCAATATGGGTTGCCCTGATTCTGTAGTTTGCAAAAACACCCCATATGTGGTCGTAAACTACTGTTTGGCCAAACGGGTGGACATAGAAAGAGGGGAACGCCATATGGGTTTTGGAAGGCAGATTTTGCAGGACTGGTTTTGTTTATACCATGTCCCATTTCAAGCCCCCCTTGCATTCCTAGAATAGAAATTCCCAAAAAGCGACTCCATCTAAGAAAGTACACCCCTCAAGGTATTCAAAACTGGATTTACAAACTTGTTAACCCTTTAGGTGTTCCACAAGAGTTAATGGCAGATGGAGAAACAATTTTGGAATTTCTATTTTTGGGAACATTTTCCATTTTAACCCTTACTTTATTACTGGAAAAAATGGGTTAACAGCCAAACAAAACTCAATCTGGGTTGCCCCGTTTCTGTAGTTTGCAGAAACACCCCATATGTGGTCGTAAACTACTATTTGGCTAAACGGCAGGACATAGAAGAAGGGGAACGCCATATGGTTTTTGGAAGGCAGATTTTGCTGGACTGGTTTATTTACACCATGTACCCTTTCAAGCCCCCTGATGCACCCCTAGAGTAGAAACTCCATAAAAGTGACCCCATCTAGGAAACAACAGGATAAGGTGGTTGTTTTGGGACTATTTTAGGGGTAAGTATGATTTTTGGTTGCTCTATATTACACTTTTTTGAGGCAAGGTAACAAAAAATTTAAATTCTAAAATAGTTTCTACATTCGCTATTTAGTTTTGTGGAACACCGAAAGGGTTAAAGTAACTTTTGAATACCTCGAGGGGTGTAGTTTCTTAGATGGGGTCACTTTTTTGGAGTTTCTAGTCTAGGCTACATCAGGGGGGGCTTCTAATGGGACATGGTGTAGAAAAAAAAAAAAAACTGTCCATCAAAATCTGCCTTCCTGAAACCATATGGAGTTCCCTTTGTTCTATGCCCTGCTGTGTGGCTATATAGCCATTTACAACCACATATGGGGTGTTTCTGCAAACTACAGAATCAGGTCCTTAAATATTTAGTTTTGTTTCGCTGTTAACCCTTGCTTTATTACCGGAAAAAAGGGATTCAAATGGAAATTTTGCCCAAAAATTGGTGTTTTGGCACAGTTTTTATTTTATATTTTTAACGCTGTTCATCCAAGGGGTTTGGTCAAATGTTATTTTTATAGGGCAGGTTCTTACGGACGCGGCGATACCTAATATGTCTACATTTTAACATTTATTTAGATTTTACACTATATTATCATTTTAGGGACCCCCAAAAATTATTTTAGTATCTCCATAGCCTGAGAGCAATTTTTTTTTTAGTTGGGCGACTATCTAATGTAGGGGCTAATTTTTTGCGGGATGAGATGGAATTTCTATTTTTGGGAAAATTTTCCATTTTAACCCTTACTTTATTACTGGAAAAAATGGGTTAACAGCCAAACAAAACTCAATATGGGTTGCCCCGATTCTGTAGTTTGCAGAAACACCCCATATGTGGTCGTAAACTACTATTTGGCTAAACGGCAGGACATAGAAGGGGAACGCCATATGGTTTTTGGAAGGCAGATTTTGCTGGACTGGTTTATTTACACTATGTACCCTTTCAAGCCCCCTGATGCACCCCTAGAGTAGAAACTCCATAAAAGTGACCCCATCTAGGAAACAACAGGATAAGATGGTTGTTTTGGGACTATTTTAGGGGTAAGTATGATTTTTGGTTGCTCTATATTACACTTTTTTGAGGCAAGGTAACAAAAAATTTAACCATATGGAGTTTGGAGTCTACATTTTAACATTTATTTAGATTTTACACTATATTATCATTTTAGGAACCCCCAAAAATTATTTTAGTATCTTCATAGCCTGAGAGCAATTTTTTTTTTAGTTGGGCGACTATCTAATGTAGGGGCTAATTTTTTGCGAGATGAGATGGTGGTTTTATTGGCACTAATTGGGGGTGCATATGACATTTTGATTGCTCGCTATTACACTTTTTGTGATGTTAGGTGTCCAAAAATGGCATTTTTTTACACTGTTCATCTGGTGGGGTTGGGTTACATGTTACTTTTATAGAGAAGATTTTTACGGACGCGTCAATACCCAATATGTATGGCTCTCAGACTTTGGAAACAATAAGCAGGCATCCTAAAACTGCGGCCCGCCAGATGTTGTAAAACTACAATTCCCACCATGCCCTGCTGATGGCTGTAGGTTGTCTGAGCATGCTGGGAGTTAACAACATCTGGAGAGCCGCAGTTTGAGGATGCCTGCACTAAAACCAATAGTTTTTTAGAAAAAAAAAAAATTGTTTCCGTGTCTCCAAAGTCTGAGAGACATCGTTTTTTATGTTCTCTAGGGGACTGTTGGGGATTATAAAAATGTAGTACTCCATGAAAGTGTGATACTCCCTGAAGCAATCGATAATGCAGAGGCCCGGATGATCGGGGCAAGTGTCACATTGAGTGGTGGTGTCCTTCCGTATCCCCCTCTTGTGACGCACTCTGCATCTTTTTGGGGTTCGTCCCTTCTTTCCAGTATGGGGGACCACACCTGGAAACTGTTGGCCAGGAACGATCCGGGCGCCCCCAGTTCCCGAGGTACTCCGGCCTGCTCTTTCAGGTCCAAAAAGATCAGGTCCTTGAGGACTGCCTCATAGAATTGGAGGAATGTCCCTGTGCTGCCAGCGCTTTAGGATAGTACAAAAGAGTTGTACATGGCAACCTGTACCAAGTAGACCGCAACTTTTTTGTACCATGCCCGGATTTTGCTCATGGTAGTCTTTTTTTTCTTTCTAACTTTGACCTTCTATCCCTGCCTAACTGTGCCTCTCCCTCACTGACCCTAACATACAGGAGGGCGATGCGTGCAGGAGGGTGATGGATGACGATTAGGGGGACTCAGGAGCTGGTGCTGGACGGTGCTGCAGGGAGAGAGGAGCACAGGAAGTTTGAATCTCACGCCTCTCTCCCCTGCACCAATCAGCACCCTGGACAGCAGCAATCAGCACCAGGGCCAGCACCGCCTCTTCAAATCTTCGGACTGTGATTGGTGGTGTATAATCACACCTTTTTCTGGTTCATCGGGTCACCGAAGACCCAAATGGACTGGTAACGCAGCAAACCGCAGGTCTGAATTGACGATATAGGGGGGGTCAAATGACCCCCCACCGGCGTTGTTACAGGATGCCGGCTGAATGATTACCGGTACGTCTTGTGTCCTTAAGGACTCGGGAAACATGCCGTACCGGTACGTCATGTGTCCCTAAGGGGTTAATGACAGCAATGAAATGCAGTGGAAAGTTTTTTGGGGGATTAAGTTAATTTTCATGGCAAAGAAGGACTATGCAATTCATCTGATCACTCTTCATAGCATTCTGGAGTATATGTAAATTGCTATTATAAAAATGTAAAAAGTGTTATTTTTTTCTTTCGATGTTCCTAACTAGGCAAATGTAACAGCTTTCCAATTAACTCACTGGTGGCTGGTTTCTCAGATTTCACTGAGGGTCACATGACCTGTGATGTCAGCTTCTCTCCCTGCTCTGATAAAGGTTGGTTACAAGCCTGTAAAAGAGAAGTCACTGTGCTGGCCACGCCCCCCTTCACTGCCGTCTACTCTCTGCTAGGATTCTTAACCCCTTCCGCTGCACAGCTCTGCAGGCAGTGAGGAGACAATTCTGGGCACAAAAGCTGAAGGGCTAGATAGAGCATTGCACAAGAAGGTAGGGGGAAGATCATGTGTGTATTAGCAGTGTCATTATACAGCTGTACAGTGTTCATTTTAGGACATGGTCAGATATCATAGTCAAGTATCAAAATAATGCCAATGTGACACCTGACCCTTCATAGGTCAGGGTCAAAGTGAGAATGAGTTATAGATATACTATGTATTGTATGCTAAATCACACAACCAAAGTATGTATATTGCTGAGCTTATAGCTCTGTGCCTAAAATGCTGTAAGCTAACACATTACAGTGTTATATGAGTGCATAGCTGATAGCTCAGTGGTAAAGCAATTGCCTAATACCCAGTGTTTCTGTGTTCAAAACCCCTTTAAACTGTTTACATGTTATTAAGCCCTAGATATGAGGCAATTTTAAATGATGTGTGATGCTGATATCTAATTTCCTTCACCTGTCAGGGTCACAAAGGATTTTAGGTTTACTGTGGTTTTGTATGCTACATCACATAGCTGAACAAAAATCCCAAGCTCATACAAGGCAAGCTGGTAGCTCAGTGGTAATGCTGTTGCCCCATGTCCAGGCTTTCTGAGTTCAAAACACCTTTCTGCTTCTATATTTTATTATGCCCTAGATAAGAAGCAAATTTAAATGATGTGTGACGCTGATATCTCACTTCCTTCACTTGTCAGTGTCACAAAGGATCTTTAGGTTTACTGTGTTTTTTGCTATACTACATCTCATAGATAAAAAAAATCTCTACCTTTGGTGTCTAAAGAGAGAGAGAACCTAAAAAGTCACACACGTATACAGACGTGGACAAAATTGTTGGTACCCTTTGGTCAATGAAAGAAAAAGTCACAATGGTCACAGAAATAACTTTAATCTGACAAAAGTAATAATAAATTAAAATTCTATAAATGTTAACCAATGAAAGTCAGACATTGTTTTTCAACCATGCTTCAACAGAATTATGTAAAAAAATAAACTCATGAAACAGGCATGGACAAAAATGATGGTACCCCTATAAAACACAGAACATAATGTGACCAAAGGGACATGTTAATTCAAGGTGTGTCCACTAATTAGCATCACAGGTGTCTACAACCTTGTAATCAGCCATTGGGCCTATATATATGGCTCCAGGTAATCACTGTGTTGTTTGGTGATATGGTGTGTACCACACTCGACATGGACCAGAGGAAGCAAAGGAAAGAGCTGTCTCAAGAGATCAGAAAGAAAATTATAGACAAGCATGTTAAAGGTAAAGGCTATAAGACCATCTCCAAGCAACTAGATGTTCCTGTGAGTACAGTTGCACATATTATTCATAAGTTTAAGATCCATGGGACTGTAGCCAACCTCCCTGGACGTGGCCGCAGGAGGAAAATTGATGACAAATCTAAGAGACGGATAATCCGAATGGTAACAAAAGAGCCTAGAAAGACTTCTAAAGAGATTCAAGGTGAACTTCATGCTCAAGGAACATCAGTGTCAGATCGCACCATCCGTCGTTGTTTGAGCCAAAGTGGACTACATGGGAGACGACCAAGGAGGACACCATTGTTGAAAACGAATCATAAAAAAGCAAGACTGGAATATGCCAAACTACATGTTGACAAGCCACAAAGCTTCTGGGAGAATGTCCTGTGGACAGATGAGACAAAAATCGAAGTTTTTGCCAAGGCACATCAGCTGTATGTTCACAGACGAAAAAATGAAGCATATCAAGAAAAGAACACTGTCCCTACTGTGAAACATGGAGGAGGCTCTGTTATGTTCTGGGGCTGCTTTGCTGCGTCTGGCACAGGGTGTCTTGAATCTGTGCAGGGTACAATGAAATCTCAAGACTATCAAGGAATTCTAGAGAGAAATGTACTAGCCAGTGTCAGAAAGCTTGGTCTCAGTCGCAGGTCATGGGTCTTGCAACAGGACAATGACCCAAAACACACCGCTAAAAACACCCAAGAATGGCTAAGAGGAAAAAATTGGACTATTCTAAAGTGGCCTTCTATGAGCCCTGACCTCAATCCTATTGAGCATCTTTGGAAGGAGCTGAAACATGCAGTCTGGAAAAGGCACCCTTCAAACCGGACACAACTGGAGCAGTTTGCTCATGAGGAGTGGGCCAAAATACCTGCTGAGAGGTGCAGATGTCTCATTGACAGTTACAGGAAGTGTTTGATTGCAGTGATTGCCTCAAAAGGTTGCGCAACAAAATATTAAGTTAGGGGTACCATCATTTTTGTCCATGCCTGTTTCATGAGTTTATTTTTTTACATAATTCTGTTGAAGCATGGTTGAAAAACAATGTCTGACTTTCATTGGTTAACATTTATAGAATTTTAATTTATTATTACTTTTGTCAGATTAAAGTTATTTCTGTGACCATTGTGACTTTTTCTTTCATTGACCAAAGGGTACCAACAATTTTGTCCACGTCTGTATATTTGATAATGCTTTATTAGTAGAAAAACACAATAATTATTACATATATGGCGGTTTCAATTAATGGTAAAAAGTGCAGGAGTATAAAGTGACAAGTGCATGGAGCCACCCAACCAATCCAACAACTGATATATCTGTTAGGTAAGATGGTACAGGGGGTAGTAGAACGATTATAGGCAGATGCAATAAATGGTAAAGATCCCAATAATAATTGCACAAACAGCACAACGTCCTTATTACACTACCAAAGGTCATTTGTATATAGGAACATAAAGTCACACCGTGATTTGCAGAGCGGTCAGCAGTTAAAGCTAGCACCAGTGGGCAGATGCTGATCCGCCTGCAACCAACATTTCAAATACAATCGACCGTGGTAACCTATACTGACCAGAGAGGATAGCGTGATGGCTCCTTGCCCAACGCGCGTTTCGCCTTGCTTCTTCAGGGGGCGTATGGTTTCTCCTAGTAATGAGCCGGTATAAATACCTGTGTAAGTCTCAATAGTCCCACTCACATTCCGGAACCTCCCACAGAGATAGCCAATGAAGGATAGTGCAGATCGGGAGACCTCCCAGGTAATCATGCAGGTGTAAGCAATGATCGCCAAACCCGGAAGTGTCTCTATGTATCAGGGCTAGGAGGAGAGATGTTGTGAAGGAGAGTTGGTCAGAAAGGAAACCAGATCATACCAAGGTGCCTCACAGGAAGGGGACAAAACTGTTGCCCTCATTAAGACCCAGGGGGACAAATAGCGACACGCCCACAAGACGTCATACCAAAGATATCGGCGATCTCGCGGGAGTATGCGCATAGAGTCGGACTTCCCTCATGGTACGCTGTGTACCCCCAGTCCTGGCGCATGCGCTACAGAACTAAAACAGGTCCGTGTTGAGTCTCAAGTGTGACAATCATCACATGACTCAGGAGAGCACAGCCTACGTGGTGGACCGAGGCAATGGTCCCGAACCTCCCGTGTCGGCCAGCGGGTCATATGATATGTCCGCATAAAAGGCAAAGCCACCAGAATACATCATAACAAAGGCTACCCGTATGCATCGATCATAGTACAATGACCCTTGTTTGAATAATTCTATATGTATACATCAAATCGATTAAGCCAATGAAAGCAATTCACATAATACATCTAAAAGGGGGTTCCTAATAATAGGAAAGAATCAACGTGTACTCCATATCTAGATTTGTGCCTAAAAGGTGAGGTGCAATGGATAAGGGATCCAATAGCACCGCAACAGTAGACACAGTACAGTGTAAAATATATGGTAAAAGTGATAATAGCATAAAGTCAAATAAACATAAGCAAAATAATAAGGTGCACAGTGCAAGGGATAAGTGCTAGTGAGGAGTGAAGGAGTGACATGCAAGTGAAAAAGTGAAATTATACAATAATATGAATATTATATATGTGCATAAGATATAAATAATTAATATTGGCCCAGGCCCACAAAATGTTGACCCAGAAGTAGCATTTGTTGAGAATTGGTGTATACAGAGCTGTATTGTCTAGAGGACTGAAGGTGAGCTGCAGGCCATACAACCCTGTACATAACCTTCCAGTTAGAAAGTCCCCATCGGCACTGACAGCCTAATAGATAACAAAAGTCCAACAAGGTCAATTAGACCATAGATAGTGGGAAGAAGAATGGAAATCCAGAATGGGCGAGTTGCGGCGGAAAATATAACCAATTCCAACGATGCAGAACACTAACAGCATAATCTATGGACATCGACTGATCCCCGCAAATCTAAAGAGACAAAAACTCATATATATATAAGAAAACCAGGAGAACCAGGCATTGATATTACACAAAGCAGTTAAAAAGTACGAAAAAAAATATTTAATATTAAAAATGGAAAACTGATAACTGCTAAAAACAGTCGGTACCATGGGATGCCGGGTCAGAGGAAAAAACTACAGAGAAAGAATCCTATCTATGTATCAGGGCTAGGAGGAGAGATGTTGTGAAGGAGAGTTGGTCAGAAAGGAAACCAGATCATACCAAGGTGCCTCACAGGAAGGGGACAAAACTGTTGCCCTCATTAAGACCCAGGGGGACGTTGGTATTCAGTGTGTAAATCCACCTGGTTTCCTTTTGACCTAATATCCTCTTCCAATCGCCACCCCTGGGGGACACGATAACTATCAATCCCCCTAACTCTGAGGAGGGTACTGTCACAGTTATGCCACTCCTTGAAGTGCCTAGCCAATGTCTTGAGCTGCAATGTATCCTGTTCTTCCTTGGCAGCCTCGATCGAGAGGACATGCTCCCTAGCTCTCCGCCTGAGCTCTCTAGATGTTAAACCCACATATATGCGGTCACAGGGGCAAATTGCCCAATAAATGACCCCTACTGTAGTACACGTTATTGGGTGTGTGATCATGTATTCCCTTTTGTGGCCTGAATCCCAGAAATGTGTGGCCCTGTCCATATTTGCACAGCCCACACACTTGCCACATTCTCGGCTCCCCCAAGGTGCACCTTTTGTGCCAAAGAGACCTGGAGCCTTCTGCAAATAATGACTCCGAACTAGATGGTCCCTGATGTTTCTAGCTCTTCGGTAAGTAATGCGCGGGTATGGGGGAACCAAGGTTTGTAACTGAGGGTCCAGACGTAACACACCCCAATATTTGGTTAGTACTGCCCGTACCTCTCTCCATTGTTTATGAAAGTTGGTAATCAAACGGATCTCGTCCACAGAGTCCTGTCTTGTTTTCTTCTTAAATAGAAGATCCGACCTCTTTTCTGATCTAGCTCTCAGGAATGCTCGATCAATGCATTGCTTACCATAGCCACGTTGCTGGAATCTATGTCGCAAATCCTCTGCTTGTGCTTCAAAGGCGGAATCTGAGGAACAAACCCTCCTCGCCCGAAGGAATTGGCCCACTGGTATGCTTCTGATGAGACTGTTGGGATGTGCTGATTGTGCATTAAGAAGAGAGTTGACCGATGTCTCCTTTCTGTAAAGATCCGTCTCAAGGAGGCCCTGTGAATCCACCCGGAAGACCACGTCCAGGAATTCCATGTTGGTCCGACCCACCTTGAATGTGAGTTTGATATTTTTATTGTTCCTATTGAGCTCTTGAATAAGAAGCCCAAATTCTTCCTCGGTCCCCTGCCAAATGATGAGCACATCGTCGATGTAACGTCCCCAAAACAGGACCTTACTCATCATTGGCGCACAAGAGGCCCCCATCGCTGTTCCCTGGAGCTGTAGGTAGAAGGAGCCCCCAAACGTGAAGAAATTGTGGGTCAGCACAAACTCCAACAGGGACAGTATGAATTTACACTTGTCCTTACCCCAATTTGTTGTCTGCAGGAAAAATTCTGTAGCCTCCAGTCCATCCTGGTGTCGAATAGAGGTGTAAAGCGATTCAACATCGCAGGTGGCTATCAGCATGTCCGGTTCCAAGTGGTGTCTAAAGCTATAGCTAAGTGGTAAGACACTTGCTTTGCGTGTAGTGTTCATGGGTTCAAAACCCCTTACAGGCTTTTAATAAAATGTATATTTTATGTTTTATTGAGCTCTAGATCTGAGACAAATTCAAGTGGCATGTGATGTAAGTAGTCCTTCTTTATTTTAAGAGTACATGGGCAGCACTATAGTAAAGGGGACCCTGTATACAGAGCTGTATCCTGGATTTTACATATCTACTGTATATATGTGTATTATTCACACAGTGTGCTACAGCTTCACCACACTGAGATCTGCTCAGAAAGCTGATATACATATTACTGACACAATATATGATCATACAGATCGCAGTACTATGTGATAGCTTCTAAGTATAGAAAAACCATGTGGTAATGTCATAGCTTGGGCGTTACATTAATGGCTTTGCATGTTGAAGTCCCCAGAAAGACATACCGTATTTTTCACCCTATAAGATGCACCGGCCCATAAGACGCACCTAGGTTTTTGGGGAGGAAAATAAGAAAAAAAAAATTTTTGAACCAAAAGGTGTGCTTTTGGTGAGTTTGGGACTAATGGTGGTCTATGAGTGGCACTATTACTGGGGATCTGTGGATGACGGACACTTATGGGGGGGATCTGTGGATGACGGACACTTATGGGGGGGATCTGTGGATGACGGACACTGTTATGGGGAGATCTGTGGATGACGGACACTGTTATGGGGAGATCTGTGGATGACGGACACTGTTACGGGAGGGATCTGTGGCTGGCACTGTTACAGGGGGGATCTGTGGCTGGCACTGTTACAGGGGGGATCTGTGGCCGGCACTGTTACAGGGGGGGATCTGTGGCCGGCACTGTTACAGGGGGGGATCTGTGGCCGGCACTGTTACAGGGGGGATCTGTGGCTGGCACTGTTACAGGGGGGGGATCTGTGGCTGGCACTGTTACAGGGGGGGATCTGTGGCTGGCACTGTTACAGGGGGGGATCTGTGGCTGGCACTGTTACAGGGGGGGATCTGTGGCTGGCACTGTTACAGGGGGGGGATCTGTGGCTGGCACTGTTACAGGGGGGATCTGTGGCTGGCACTGTTACAGGGGGGATCTGTGGCTGGCACTGTTACAGGGGGGATCTGTGGCTGGCACTGTTACAGGGGGGATCTGTGGCTGGCACTGTTACAGGGGGGATCTGTGGCTGGCACTGTTACAGGGGGGATCTGTGGCTGGCACTGTTACAGGGGGGGATCTGTGGCTGGCACTGCTACCGGGGGGATCTGTGGCTGGCACTGTTACAGGGGGGATCTGTGGCTGGCACTGTTACAGGGGGGATCTGTGGCTGGCACTGTTACAGGGGGGATCTGTGGCTGGCACTGTTACAGGGGGGGATCTGTGGCTGGCACTGTTACGGGGGGGGGGATCTGTGGCTGTCACTGTTACAGGGGGGGATCTGTGGCTGGCACTGTTATATATGTGCCATCCACAGACCCCCCAGCCCATTACAGTGCCATCCAAAGACCCCCCCCCCTTAACTGTGCCATCCACGGATCAGGCCCCCCCCCCCCCCCCCGCCGCCCCCCCCAGTATACAAATATAAAATGTCTTATTCAATTAAAATGTATTACATATGCCCCCTCACTCCTAAATTCCTAATAGTACCTTACATCCTATTCCTAATAGGTTCTGTACAATTGCGGCAGGCAGGCCGGGCGGCCGGCGCGTCACTCACTGACGTCACTTGCCTGCGCTGCCTGCTTCATTTATAAAGTAGGCGGCACAGGCATGTGACATCAAGGAGTTACGCTGCCGCCCGCCCGGCCTGCCGGCATTATACAGAACCTATTAGGAATAGGATGTAAGGTACTATTAGGAATTTAGGAGTGAGGGAGTATATGTAATACATTTTAATTGAATAAGACATTTAATATTACAATACCGGAGGGGCGGGGCAATAGTACACCGACTGCACCGCCCCGCCGCTATTCCCGGCCCCTAGCTCCTCCTCCCAATCCCTCCCCCAGCCCCCGCTCGCTCTACATCGCATCCAGCGATGTTAAACTGTCAGCATTCGACCCATAAGACGCAGAGGCATTTCCCCCCCCCATTTTTTGGGGGGGAAAGGGGGGGGGGGGGAGTGCGTCCTATGGGGCGAAAAATATGGTATGTTTTTTTCTTTAATAGCATATACTATAATAAATAATATGTCATTAACCCATAGGATACCAGCGCTGTACATGTATGTCGCTGGAAACACGGTCACAAATCCCAGCGCCATACAGGTACAGCGCTTTGATTAGGCGGCCACAGGAGTTACTCCCGCCCGATCAGCTGCAGTGGTCCGGCAGGCACTAGTAGTTGGACCCCTGCTGTATGCACCGGCATCGGTGAAAACACTGATGCCGGCTCATTAACCCTTGCACTGCCGCGGTCAGCGCTGACGGCTGCATGTGCGGTATCCCCGTGGTGCTGTGACGTCAGCCTGCTGTCTAGCCCTGTCAGTCAATGGGGGGAGGGGTGTGTGTGCAGAGCACAGGGGGTGTTATAGAGCATTGCTCAGAATATTCAGCCCCGCCTCTGAGTGCTCGAATTGTTTATTTGCATATGAATCTCTGCATATCTCTGCAGCTATTTATCATACATAATCAGCATAATGAGCCCTACCAGGCAGTATGTATGGTCTAATAGGGTTGATTCTAGTGACAGAGCCTCTTTAACCTCTTATGGACACAGGGCGTACCTGTGTATTTCCAATCACCGCTGTGCGGCGGGCAGTTTTAGGAATGGTGTGCCTGCTGAAGTCATTCAGAAGGCACCCTGTGACCCTCTCCCCCTATTAGACCTGCGGTTTGCAGCATTTCCAGGTTATTCAGGACTCCGGTGACCTGGAATAGGAGGGTGATCAGTGGTGTAATATACACTACCAATCGCCCTCCGTAGATCATGTGCGGTGACGGAGGATGAGGATCGTCTGTGATTGGTTGGAGAGACTGACCTGGAGATAACGTCCTGGAGCTCCACTCTCCCCGCCCACAGACTTCTGTGTGAGTAAGGAGAGAGGAGCCCTGTGTTGGTCCATCTGCATCCCACACGATCCACCGCCATCCGTGGCTCCTGAGACCCCATAAAGTGCCATCTGGCATATAAACATTTAGGGAAAGCTTTAGGTTAGGCAGGGGTAGTGAAAAAAAAAAAAGAAATTTTTTGTGTGTAGCACCCGGATCTGAGGGTTTCTGGGGTCCACAGCAACTTGTGCGACCCCCATCACCCCAGGGGTGCTGCAGCTTGCCCCCCCCCCCCCCACATATTTTGGGGCGCAAGCGCTTTTTTTTCTTTTTGTAGGTGCGCTGACTGTGGCCGGCACTCTTATCTGTAAAAGAGCGCCTGGCCACTGTTAGCGCCCACCCCACCACTGATCAGCTTGGTACCGCTCGCCGATCAGCGAGTTTTTGGGCTGTGAGCAATTTTTCAGGGATTCTGTTAGGTTAGGGTGGGTTAGGGTAGGGTATACATAAAAACACACCGCGCCCCCTCCCCACACACTAAAAGTTTTACACATACACACACTCCCTTTTAGCGTTCTAAGATTGCCCGCCGGATGTTCTCGGGCCGACGAGGCATACGCCCAGCTGCTCTCCGACTCAGAGAGCCCCAGTGAGAACGAAGATGACCCCACTTTCCTGTTGTCATTCTCGTTCTCCTCATCATTTAATGATGATGAGCCCCAAGGCGATGGAGACGACGCCAGGCGGAGCCAGGAGCCCCCCATGTCAGGAACCCTGTGGCCCACACTAGTATGAGCAGCCCTGAGGCTCGTACTAGTTTTCCAGCCCACCAGGCAAGTTCACCTGAGCCCTCTACCGGTGAACTTGGCTGGAATACCCCAGAGGATTTTGAGCCCTTGATTCTTGACTTTGTTGGCCAACCAGGAATTCAGATTCGCACAGTGGGCTTCATTGAATATTTTTTTTATTTTTTTTTTCAGTGAACAATTTGTGAATCTGATGGTGGAGCAAACGAACTTGTTCGCCCAACAGTTTATAGCCCAATTTCTCCTGAGTCAGAAAATACCTCATATGTGGATGTAGAGTGATCTGCGGGTGAACTACACGGCTCAGAAGAGAAAGAGCGCTATTGGGATTTTGGACAACCAAAATCCCAATGGCGCTCCTTCTCTTCTGAGCCATGTAGTTCGCCCACAGAGCACTTTACATCCACATAAGGGGGATGTCCTTACTCGGGAGAAATTGGGCTATGAATTTTGGGGTGCTTTTTCTCCTATTACCCCTTGTAACAATGAAATAAAAGGGGCTACAAGAACATGTTAGTGTAAAAAAGGGAGATTTTGAATTTTCTCCTCCACTTTGCAACTATTCCTATGAAGACTGTAGAGAAATAAATTAAAATGGGGGAAGGGGATTATAAATTTAGTACTCCATGGAAGTGTGGTACTCCCTGAAGCAACCATCAATACAGAGGCCCGGATGATCGGGGCACGTGTCACACAGAGTGGTGGTGTCATTGCATTACCCCCTCCTGTTACACACGCTGCACTTTTTTTTGGGACCGTCCCTTCTTTCCAGTATGGGGGAACCACACCTGGAAAGTGTTGGCCAGGGACGATCCGGGCGCCTCCAGTTCCTGAGGTACCCTGGCCTGCTCTTTCCTGGTCAGAAAAGATCATGGCCTTGAGGACTGCCTCATAGAACTGCAGGAATTTCCCTGTGTTGCCAGCGCTCCGGGACAGCACAAAAGAGTTGTACAAGGCAACCTGCAGCAAGTAGACCGCAACTTCTTTGTACCATGCTCGGGTTTTGTGCATGGCGTTTAGGGCTGCCACCTTTTCTTCAAGCCAAACCCGAACAGAAGGGAAAAAGGGCCCCCTTCTAGGCCCCACCCATGTCCCGCCTCCAGCCACGCCCATGTACCGGCTTCAGTCACGCGTCCACCCCTGGTCGCTGTCGCACCACGATCGTTACGGCCCTGATCCAGTCACTACAGAAATACAGCTTCCCATACCTCTTACATCCTGTGATGTCTCCTTTGATGTAGATGTTCTCTTTCCTCATCTTCTCCTTTAAGACCTTCAGACCAGACTACCATTTTGTCGCCATTTTTTCGTCTCTGCAGTTTGACAACAACAACAAAAATATCTTACTACTATCTTTACTACTTTTCCATAATCCTCCCATCTTCTGGACAAATCATCCTACTACCCCCAATACTGTGCCGCTGTGCTCCCCAATACTATACTGCAGAAACAGAAAAAACCCCTGATAATACTAGTACCACACAGAGCCCCCCATATAAAATACCCCTTCTTTGTGGCCTCAGTAGAAGCCCCCAAATAATGTGCCAGTAAGAAGTGCCCCCCATAGATGCCCCCCCATGTGTCAGTAAGAAGTGCCTCTTTTCTCCCCCCCAATATGTGCCAGTATAAAGTGCCCCCCCCCTTCCCTTATATGTGCCAGTTTCAAGTGCCTCATTCCCCCCCCAATATGTGCCAGTATAAGGTGCCTCTTTCCACCCCTTCCCCTATATGTGCCAGTTTCAAGTGCCTAATTTCTCCTCCTCCCCAATTTGTAGCAGTATAAGGTGCCTCTGTCCACCCCTTCCCCCATATGTGCCAATTTCAGGTGCCTCTCCTCTCTAAACACAAAAAAACTTTTACTTGCCTCCAACGGTGCTGTACGGCTCAGGCGGCGCGATGACACAAGGCCCGCAGTCTATCAGAGGAACAGGGGAGAGAGACAACGCCTCTCCCTCCCCTGCCGCAGCACAGCCGTCTTTATCGCTGTCCTGAAGACGGCGATACAGATGACTATGGAGATGAGCGCTTCACAATGGAAGCGCTCATCTCCCTGTGCCCCGCCGGGCACAGGATTGCAAACCTGGACTGGCCGGGTCATTCCCGTACGGGTGGCAACCCTATTCTGAGCAATGCTCTATAACACCCCCTGTGCTCTGCACACACACCCCTCCCCCATTGACTGACAGGGCTAGGCAGCAGGCTGACATCACAGCACCACGGGGATACCGCACATGCAGCTGTCAGCACTGACTGCGGCAGTGCAAGGGTTAATGAGCCGGCATCAGTCTTTTCACCGATGCCTGTGCATACAGCAGGGGTCAACTATTAGTGCCTGCCAGACCCCTGCAGCTGATCGGGCGGGAGTAGCTCCTGTGGTCGCCCAATCAGAGCGCAGTACCTGTATGGTGCATCAGTAATACTGTAACCAGTAATATGTATATCAGCTTTCTGAGCAAATCTCAGTGTGGTGAAGCGATAGCACACTGTGTGTATAATACACATATATACAGTAGATATGTAAAATCCAGGATACAGCTCTGTATACAGGGCCCCCTTTACTATAGTGCTGCCCATGTACTCTTAATAAAATAAAAAAGGACTACTTACATCACACACCACTTGAATTTGTCTCTGATATAGAGTTCAATAAAATATAAAATATTAATTTTATTAAAATCCTGTAAGGGGTTTTGAACCCATGCAAAGCAAGTCTTACCACTGAGCTATAGCTTTAGACACCATAGGTAGTGATTTTTTTTTATATATATGAGATGAAGTATAGCAAAAAACACAGTAAACCTAAGATCCTTTGTGATACTGACAAGTGAAGGAAGTAAGATATCAGCGTCACACATCATTTAAATTTGCCTCTTATCTAGGGCATAATAAAATGTAAACTTTTTTGGAGGCTGAAAGGGGCTTTGAACTCTGGGATTTTTGTTCATCTACAGTACAGACCAAAAGTTTGGACACACCTTCTCATTCAAAGAGTTTTCTTTATTTTCATGACTATGAAAATTGTAGATTCACACTGAAGGCATCAAAACTATGAATTAACACATGTGGAATTATATACATAACAAAAAAGTGTGAAACAACTTTAAATATGTCATATGCTAGGTTCTTCAAAGTAGCCACTGTTTGCTTTGATTACTGCTTTGCACACTTTTGGCATTCTCTTGATGAGCTTCAAGAGGTAGTCACCTAAAATGGTTTTCACTTCACAGGTGTGCCCTGTCAGGTTTAATAAGTGGGATTTCTTGCCTTATAAATGGGGTTGGGACCATCAGTTGCGTTGTGGAGAAGTCAGGTGGATACACAGCCGATAGTCCTATTGAATAGACTGTTAGAATTTGTATTATGGCAAGAAAAAGCATCTAAGTAAAGAAAAACGAGTGGCCATCATTACTTTAAGAAATGAAGGTCAGTCAGTCCGAAAAATTGGGAAGACTTTGAAAGTGTCCCCAAGTGGAGTCACAAAAACCATCAAGCGCTACAAAGAAACTGGCTCACATGCGGACCACCCTAGGAAAGGAAGACCAAGAGTCACTTCTGCTGCGGAGGATAAGTTCATCCGAGTCACTAGCCTCAGAAATCGCAGGCTAACAGCAGCTCAGATTAGAGACCAGGTCAATGCCACACAGAGTTCTAGCAGCCGACACATCTCTAGAACAACTGTTAAGAGGAGACTGTGTGAATCAGGCCTTCATGGTAGAATATCTGCTAGGAAACCACTGCTAAGGACAGGCAACAAGCAGAAGAGACTTGTCTGAGCTAAAGAACACAAGGAATGGACATTAGACCAGTGGAAATCTGTGCTTTGGTCTGACGAGTCCAAATTTGAGATCTTTGGTTCCAACCACCGTGTCTTTGTGCCACGCAGAAAAGGTGAACGGATGGACCAGGCATCCTCAAACTGCGGCCCTCCAGCTGTTGTAAAACTACAACTCCCACAATGCCCTGCTGTAGGCTGATACCTGTAGGCTGTTCGGGCATGCTGGGAGTTGTAGTTTTGCAACAGCTGGAGGGCCGCAGTTTGAGGATGCCTGGGATGGACTCTACATGCCTGGTTCCCACCGTGAAGCATGGAGGAGGAGGAGGTGTGATGGTGTGGGGGTGCTTTGCTGGTGACACTGTTGGGGATTTATTCAAAATTGAAGGCATACTGAACCAGCATGGCTACCACAGCATCTTGCAGCGGCATGCTATTCCATCCGGTTTGCATTTAATTGGACCATCATTTATTTTTCAACAGGACAATGACCTCAAACACACCTCCAGGCTGTGTAAGGGCTATTTGACCATGAAGGAGAGTGATGGGGTGCTGCGCCAGATGACCTAGCCTCCACAGTCACCGGACCTGAACCCAATCGAGATGGTTTGGGGTGAGCTGGACCACAGAGCGAAGGCAAAAGGGCCAACAAGTGTTAAGCATCTCTGGGAACTCCTTCAAGACTGTTGGAAGACCATTTCAGGTGACTACCTCTTGAAGCTCATCAAGAGAATGCCAAGAGTGTGCAAAGCAGTAATCAAAGCAAAAGGTGGCTACTTTGAAGAACCTAGAATATGACATATTTTCAGTTGTTTCACACTTTTTTGTTATGTATATAATTCCACATGTGTTAATTCATAGTTTTGATACCTTTAGTGTGAATCTACAAAGAAAACTCTTTGAATGAGGTGTGTCCAAACTTTTGCTCTGTACTGTATATACACAAATTTCACCGATTCTGCACACAGTTTTCTTGTCTGCGGCAGAAACAGTGCTTCAATCTCATATATTGGGAAAAAGTGAAAATCAATATACTGTATTTTCCTGTATTTTTAACACATGCAAATCTTCTCAAAAGCCGGGGTTCGTCTCATATGCCGGTATACGGCGTGCTGAAACTTACTTCCTAGCCAGACTGGAGAAGCTGTCCTTCTCCAGCTTCAGGGACAGTTGCCCTCTAGCTGAGCCACCGTGCGCTGCATCCCGGCCAGCTGCTCCTTAAGCAGCCCCCTCTCGCTGCTCTCAGTGGTTTTCTCATGCTGGCAGTATCACATTGCTTACTTCTGCTCAGATCGTCCTGAAGACAGGAAGGGCTGGGCAGGCAGGAAGAGCTGACCCACCCAATCCAGGCCCATATTTTTCCCATATTTGGAGAAATTGAAAATCAGTATACATATAGACATTTCACTTAATCAGCACCCAGTTTAAAACGTTAATCGCAGTGCACTGCATTTCTGTACCGCCTGTGCGCTTCAGGCCCATATATTGGGAATAATATAGTCATAAATATAAACATCATAAAACAGTGTCTCTACTAAAATCCAGTCCAAAATCTGTGCTTTCCTGTGTCAAATACTGTCTTTTGTGGACAGTAAAAAAAAAAAAAAAATGCGTCACAACCATTAAAAAATCCATAAAGATGTAGAAGGCCAGCACTAAGGGACAGGGAAGTGGGCGTTATGCTGATGGTTCAGGCAGAGGTTGTGGCACTGGGCACAATGAAACTGTGCCTGCTGCCAGTGCACCAAATAAATAAATTATAAAACCGTACCCAGCTTCATGTCCAACTTAGCTAGGTGGCGCACGGCAACACTGTCCAAGTCAGACCAGTGCGAACAGTTGGTCGGTTGGATTGCTGACGATAATGCTTCCAGTCGGCTAAGCACCACCCTCTCTTCCACCAAGTCCAGTCTCTGTAGCCAAGAGTCTGGTCAGCCAACTCCTCGCTCAGATCATCCTTCCTCCCACTATGGAGAGGCCTGCCAAACGAGTGATCCTACACTCTGATATTCCCAGGAGCTCTTTTAAGCTCCACTATTAAATTTGGCCCTCGTGGCCAGCATGCTTGAAGAGGGACCTGAGATATTGTGCCCTGATTCCCAACCTCTTGAGCCTTCACAGTCTCAAGAAAATGACTGTGGTGAACATCAATCATTAGTTCACGAGGTGGATGACGATTAGACACAGTTGTCAATCGCTGAGGTTGTGGTTAGGTCAAAACAGGAGGATGATCAGAATGAGGAGGTGTTAGACGATGAGGTCATTGACCTAACATGGGAAGGTGAAAAGCAGAGCGAGGAATGCAGTACAGAGGGGGAGGGGTCCGCAGCACCGCAACAGGCTAGAAGAGGCAGTGGGGTTGCAAAAGGGAGAAGTCGGCCCACACCAAACAGGCCTGCAACCGTTACACCAATCTAGAGTTGTTGCGATACCAAATTTTTTATTCGATTTCGATACCATAGAAATGTATTGCGATACTTGATACCATTCGATACCACGCAAAAAAAATAAACCAAAAAGTCACATGCATTCCGCATTTTTAAAAAATGCGCTGCACCACGAATGATTCTAATACAGGAGGCGGGTACTGGCAGCAAATCAGTGGCAGGGGTCAACTGCCGCTGATCACAGCTCCCTGTCAAAGGCAGGTAAGGGATTCTGTCACCAAGTTTTGGGATATAGAGCTGCGTACATGCACGGCTAGATCGCCGCTAGCATGTCCGCAATATATCTGTCCTATAGGGCTGTGTGGTTTAAATTTCTTTAAAAAAGGATTTTATAGATATGTAAATGAGTCTTGTATGTGTCCAAGGGGCTGTCCGTGCCCAGCCACGCCCGCCTGTGAAGGAGCCCAGCACCGCCTATGTCCTCCGAATCTCCTTCTTTCATCAACTATAGATTGCCGTAATCTCGCGATGTGCAGTTCTTTCCCTGAGGCTGATGCCAGCACAGGGAAAGAACACTATACCGGCACTGCGCATGCGCGAGCTCACGGCAATCTATAGTTGATGAAAGGAGGAGATTCGGAGGACATAGGCGGTGCTGGGCTCCTTCACGGGCGGGTGTGGCTGGGCTCAAGGAAGGTTAGTACAGCCCCTTGGACACATACAAGACTCATTTACATATCTATAAAATCCTTTTTTAAAGAAATTAAAACCACACAGCCCTATAGGACAGATGCAGACAGTGTCAGCATCATAAAGGATTCCTCAGTGCCTTACAACTACTGGGTGTCCAAGCTGGACACATGGCACAAACTTGTGCTCTACGCCTTGGAGGTGTTGGCCTGCCCTGCCGCCAGCGTTTTGTCTGAGCGTGTATTTAGTGCTGCTGGTGGAATCATAACAGATAAGCGTATCCGCTTCTCCACTAGCAATGCTGACAGGTTGACTCAGATAAAAATGAACAAGTCCTGGATTGCCCCTGACTTCTCCACTCCACCAGAGGAACGCTGAGCTAATGAGGAACAAACACGCAATTGAAATGTATGCTTTACAATGTACTCAATCCACAAGATTCAGATGCACCCTTTTCACCTCCAAAAAAGGGTATATGTTTGAATCTTGTTTACTCATCCTCCTCCTGTTCCATACAGTATATATGCCCTCAGTACAATGTTTTCATACGGTCGTCTCACTTGTAGGCTCACTCCAATGTTTCATACGGTCTGCTTACCTGTATCATTAAAATGAATGGATCCACGATCCGCTGCGGCTGCCCCACGGTCAGTGTTCGTGCATTGCGGCCCGCAATTTGCAAGTCGCTGCGTGGCCAAGGGGCGCACACGTTTGTGTGTAAGAGGCCTAATACAGTCATCAATAATAAAAATGATCACTTACCTAAATAGTTGATACGAAGAGCAGATGGTTCATGCAATCCAATAGAACGTTTTCTTACATCCCACAGTAGGTTATCACAACAACGGGACATTGTCCAAGAACTTCTACACGAGAATTCTGCCAAATAAAATAAATAAAATTACAACATATACTATGCTCTTACTAAAGTGTTTTTCCCACGACTAACACATCAATGATCTATTCTATGGATTTCATACTCTTGTGATATAGGCTAAATTCAAAAATAAAATCCGTGGCAGAAAAATAACTAGCTGAAAACATTGTTTTTTGCAGATTTCTAGTTTGGTGGCAGATGTGGAGTAGTACTACATTCGTTTTAGAAGAGCATTTGGTTGAGAATTTAGAAGAAGATTAGAAGATGTTTTGGAAGAGGTTTTGCCAGACGTTTTTATTATCCAGCGCTTGGTTGGGATAGAATTCAGAAGTGTTTTTTGTGGTGGAAACCCCATTGACTTCAATACAAAAATATCTATCAATCCGGTTCTAAGAAGTAACACGCCAATTCAGCAGCAGAAAAAAGAAAAAAAAAAACACCATGTGAAGGTTTTTCTATTGAAGTCAATGAAAAGTTATTGATGGCTGATTTGACAGTGGAAAACAGACGTTTTCCGTGATAAAATCTGTGGTGGATTTAATTTGTGTGAACATAGCCTTAGTCAGCATGAAACAGATGATACGTTCCCTTTAATAATGTTAAAATACAGAACAATGCAAGCAAGACCAAAATTGAAAAATAGACTGTATCTGAATGTGAAATAATATCCATACAAGCTAAACATCAATCCATCCCTTTGACTATAACAATATGCATTCCAGATGTTCACCCCTAGCATAACAGATTCATACATATAACAGATATGTCACAAATTATACTTTTCTGTATTTGCGTATTTGTACACAGAACACCTCCATTATTGTTCAAAATTTATAGGAAGAAAATATGTTTGTCTTGGTACAGTTATCTTGCATATATAAAAAACAAACCAAAACAAAAATAAAAAATCGCCGGGAGGTCTGCCCTTTAACTGGTACCATTGGTACATTGTAGATCCGAACGTAAACTTTAAAGGGGTTCTGCAGTTTTTTTTTAAATGATTATCTATCCTCTGGATAGATCATCAGCATCTGATTGGCTGGGTCCGACACCCGGGACCCCACGATCAGATGTTTGAGAAGGCAGCGGCGCTGGCAGTAGTATCGCGGCCTTCTCGCTGTTTGCCGCAGGCCCAGTGACATCACGACTAGTATCAATGGCCTGGGCGGGGGTAATCTCCACTATAGCCAATATACAGTGCTATACATGCACTATGAAGACTATATAAACAGTAATGGGAATCCACAGGGCACTGTAGTCTACTGTAAATTGTTGTAGATTTTCACTGCACAACCCTTAACAAAAGTCACAATTCCATGTCCGAATTTTCAATAAAGGAGGGTTTTATTTTATTTTTTTGTTTTCCTTTTTGTGACTGAAATGGTGCACCACAGTCTAAATCATCCTTTTAAAAGCCTCACATAATGCAAGATTCCAGGCCCAAAAAAATCTAATTCATTATATAAATAAAAAATAAATATAAAAAACACACACATTTACACTACCCTGACTGTAGTCTGCTTAACCCCTTAACGACTCAGCCCTATTTCACCTTAAGGACCAGGCAATTTTTTGCAAATCTGACCAGTGTCACTTTAAGGCCTCTTTCACACGGGCGTCATATTTTTGGCCCGGATAAGAGGCGGGTGCGTTGCGGGAACACGCGCGATTTTTCCGCGCAAGTGCAAAACCTTGTAATGCGTTTTGCACTCGCGTGAGGAAAATCGCGCATGTTTGGTACCCAAACCCGAACTTCTTCACCATGCGTTAAAATCACTTGCTTGCGGATGCTTGCGATTTTCACGCAACCCCATTAATTTCTATGTGGCCTGCGTTACGTGAAAAACGCAGAATATAGAACATGCTGCGATTTTCATGCAACGCATAAGTGATGCGGGAAAATCACCGCTCATGTGAACAGCCCCATAGAAATGAGTGGGTCCGGATTCAGTGCGGGTGCAATGCGTTCAACCCGCGCGGAATACTAGCCCGTGTGAAAGGGGCCTAAGTGCTGATAACTTTAAAACGCTTTGACTTATCCAGGCCATTCTGAGGCTGTTTTTTTGTCACATATTGTACTTCACGACATTGGCAAAATGAAGTCAAAATAATTCATTTTTATTTATAAAAAAAATACAAAATTTACCCAAAATTTGTAAGAAATAGCACATTTCAATTTCTCTACGTCTATAATACATAGTAATACCTACAAAAATAGGTATTACTTTACATTCCCCATATGTCTACTTCATATTTGGATCATTTTGGGAATGATATTTTTTTAGTTTTTTTTTGGGGGGGGGGGGGATGTTACAAGGCTTAGAAGTTCAGAAGCAAATCTTGAAATTTTATAGAAATTTTCAAAAACCTAATTTTTAGGGACCAGTTCAGGTCTGAAGTCACTTTGCAAGGCATACATAATAGAAACCACCCAAAAATGACCCCATTCTAGAAACTACACCCCTCAAGGTATTCAAAATGGCTTTTACAAACGTCGTTAACCCTTTAGGTGTTCCACAAGAATTAATGGTAAATAGAGATACAATTTAAAAATTTCACTTTTTTGGCAGATTTTCCATTTTAATAATTTCTTTCCAGTTACAAAGCAAGGGTTAACAGCCAACCAAAACTCATTATTTATGGCCCTGATTCTGTAGTTTACAGAAACACCCCATATGTGGTCGTGAACCACTGTACAGGCACACAGCAGGGTGCAGAAGGAAAGGAATGCTATACGGTTTTTGGAAGGCAGGTTTTGCTGGACTGTTTTTTTTTTTTTTTTTTCACCATGTCCCATTTGAAGCCCCCCTGATGCACCCCTAGAGTAGAAACTCCAAAAAAGTGACCCCATTTTAGAAACTACGGGATAGGGTGGCAGTTTTGTTGGTACTAGTTTAGGGTACATATGATTTTTGGTTGCTCTATATTACACTTTTTGTGAGGCAAGGTAACAATAAATAGCTGTTTTGGCACCGTTTTCATTTTTTGCTATTTACAACATTCATCTGACAGGTTAGATCATGTGATATTTTTATAGACCAGGTTGTCACGGAAGCGACGATACATAAATTTAAAAAAAAGTATACATATTAGGTAAGTTTTACACAATAATTTCTTTTTTTAAACAAAAAAAAATCATGTTTTAGTGTTTCCATAGTCTGAGAGCCATAATTTTTTTTCAGTGTTTGGGCGATTACCTTGGATAGGGTATGATTTTTGCGGGATGAGATGACCGTTTTATTGGCACTATTTTAGGGTGCGTGTGACTTTTTATATCGCTTGCTTTTTTTACACCATTTTTATTTTTTACGGTATTCACCTGAAGGGTTAGGTCATGTGATATTTTTATAGAGCCGGTCGATACGCACGCGGCGATACCTAATAAGTCAACTTTTTTTTATTTATGTAAGTTTTACACAATAATATCATTTTTGAAACAAAAAAAATGAAGTTTTAGTGTCTCCATATTCTGAGCCATATTTACTTTTTATTTTTTGGGCGATTATCTCAGGGGCTCATTTTCTGCGGGATGAGGTGACTGTTATATTGGTACTATTTTGGTGGGCAAACGCCTTTTTGATCGCTTGCTGTTGTACTTTTTGTGATGTAAGGTGACAAAAAAAATTGTTTATTTAGCACAGGTTTTATTTTTTATGGTGTTCATCTGAGGGGTTAGGTCATGTGATATGTTTATAGAGCCAGCCGATAAGGAAGCAGCGATACCTAATACAGGGAGTGCAGAATTATTAGGCAAATGAGTATTTTGACCACATCATCCTCTTTATGCATGTTGTCTTACTCCAAGCTGTATAGGCTCGAAAGCCTACTACCAATTAAGCATATTAGGTGATGTGCATCTCTGTAATGAGAAGGGGTGGGGTCTAATGACATCAACATCCTATATCAGGTGTGCATAATTATTAGGCAACGTCCTTTCCTTTGGCAAAATGGGTCAAAAGAAGGACTTGACAAGCTCAGAAAAGGCAAAAATAGTGAGATATCTTGCAGAGGGATGCAGCAGTCTTAAAATTGCAAAGCTTCTGAAGCGTGATCATCGAACAATCAAGCGTTTCATTCAAAATAGTCAACAGGGTCGCAAGAAGCGTGTGGAAAAACCAAGGCGCAAAATAACTGCCCATGAACTGAGAAAAGTCAAGCGTGCAGCTGCCAAGATGCCACTTGCCACCAGTTTGGCCATATTTCAGAGCTGCAACATCACTGGAGTGCCCAAAAGCACAAGGTGTGCAATACTCAGAGACATGGCCAAGGTAAGAAAGGCTCAAAGACGACCACCACTGAACAAGACACACAAGCTGAAACGTCAAGACTGGGCCAAGAAATATCTCAAGACTGATTTTTCAAAGGTTTTATGGACTGATGAAATGAGAGTGAGTCTTGATGGGCCAGATGGATGGGCCAGATGGCTGGATTGGTAAAGGGCAGAGAGCTCCAGTCCGACTCAGACGCCAGCAAGGTGGAGGTGGAGTACTGGTTTGGGCTGGTATCATCAAAGATGAGCTTGTGGGGCCTTTTCGGGTTGAGGATGGAGTCAAGCTCAACTCCCAGTCCTACAGGAAGAAGTCTGCATCCTTCAAGAAAAACATGATTTTCATGCAAGACAATGCTCCATCACACGCGTCCAAGTACTCCACAGCGTGGCTGGCAAGAAAGGGTATAAAAGAAGAAAATCTAATGACATGGCCTCCTTGTTCACCTGATCTGAACCCCATTGAGAACCTGTGGTCCATCATCAAATGTGAGATTTACAAGGAGGGAAAACAGTACACCTCTCTGAACATTGTCTGGGAGGCTGTGGTTGCTGCTGCACGCAATGTTGATGGTGAACAGATCAAAACACTGAAAGAATCCATGGATGGCAGGCTTTTGAGTGTCCTTGCAAAGAAAGGTGGCTATATTGGTCACTGATTTGTTTTTGTTTTGTTTTTGAATGTCAGAAATTTATATTTGTGAATGTTGAGATGTTATATTGGTTTCACTGGTAAAAATAAATAATTGAAATGGGTATATATTTGTTTTTTGTTAAGTTGCCTAATAATTATGCACAGTAATAGTCACCTGCACACACAGATATCCCCCTAAAATAGCTAAAACTAAAAACAAACTAAAAACTACTTCCAAAAATATTCAGCTTTGATATTAATGAGTTTTTTGGGTTCATTGAGAACGTGGTTGTTGTTCAATAATAAAATTAATCCTCAAAAATACAACTTGCCTAATAATTCTGCACTCCCTGTATGTATACTTTTTTTTACCAATTTTTTTTAACTTTATTTGGGGAAAATGACATTTTTGTTTATTTTTACTTGAAACTTAATTTTTGGGGGGAAACTTTATTTTTTCAACTTTTTTAACTTTATTTTTTCAACTTTTTTTTTTACTTTATTTTTTGTCCCACTTTGGGATTTCAACTTTTGGGGGTCTAATCTATTTTACAATGCATTCTAATACTTCTGTATTGGAATGCATTGGCTGTATGAGTGTTACGACCAGAGGATGTGGATCCTCTGCGTCAGCTGATAGAGGACTGGAATTAGTCCAATATCGCTGACTGCTGACTCTCAGAGACAGGACCCTGGTGTCTGCACCTGTTACCTTGAATGCAGCTACCTGCAATAGTGTGAACAGAGTCCAACAAAGGCAGAATAAAGTAACAGATGGTCTTTACTGGCAGACAGTATTCAAAAAGTCACTTGACAGATACAGGCAACACAAAGTTCAGAGCAATATAGCATGCAGATATAAGCAGTCTCAGAGGCAGCACAGGGTCTGGATCCAGGCAGACTTTACATGGGCAGATGCATAATCAGGCAGTGCAGATATAAGCAGTCTCATAGGCAGCACAGAGTCTGGATCCAGGCAGACTTTACATGGGCAGATGCATAATCAGGCAGTGCAGATATAAGCAGTCTCAGAGGCAGCACAGGGTCTGGATCCAGGCAGACTTTACATGGGCAGATGCATAATCAGGCAGTGCAGATATAAGCAGTCTCATAGGCAGCACAGAGTCTGGATCCAGGCAGACTTTACATGGGCAGATGCATAATAAGGCAGTGCAGATATAAGCAGTCTCATAGGCAGCACAGGGTCTGGATCCAGGCAGACTTACAGGAAGAGATGGACAGATGCGTTGTCAGGCAGTGCAGAGGTCTATAATCCAGGAGGTCCAATAAACAGACAGCAGGCAGAAGCGTAGTCAAATGAAGCGGGGGTCAGAATCCAGGAAATCCAATAAACAGACACAGTGGAGTGCTTCAGCGGGAGTCAAGAGGTACAACAACCACGCTTGGGCACTTAATGATGAGTGAAGCTGCCTTAAATACAAATAGCCCCGCCTCCGGGTGGGGATGGTAATCAGGAACCAGCTGCCTACTCCTATAAGAAAGGGAGAGGTGCGCGCGCGCGTGCTATAGCTCATCAGATGACACCTGGCAAAGAGGACGGATGCAACGGTATGCTGGCGGGCACCTGCGTCTCCTACAAGGTAAGCCAGTACTGGGACCCATAGTGCTGCAATGTGTAGACAGCGATCTGCCACCCTGCAGTGGAGATGCAGATCCCATACTGACAATGAGTAATACACTGTGTATTACTCATACAGTCGTGGCCAAAAGTTTTGAGAATGACACAAATATTAGTTTTCACAAAGTTTGCTGCTAAACTGCTTTTAGATCTTTGTTTCAGTTGTTTCTGTGATGTAGTGAAATATAATTACACGCACTTCATACGTGTCAAAGGATTTTATTACAATTACATTACATTTACATGACATTTATGCAAAGAGTCAGTATTTGCAGTGTTGGCCCTTTTTTTTTTCAGGACCTCTGCAATTCGACTGGGCATGCTCTCAATCAACTTCTGGACCAATTCCTGACTGATATCAACCCATTCTTTCATAATCACTTCTTGGAGTTTGTCTGAATTAGTGGGTTTTTGTTTGTCCACCCGCCTCTTGAGGATTGACCACAAATTCTCAATGGGATTAAGATCTGGGGAGTTTCCAGGCCATGGACCCAAAATGTCAATGTTTTGGTCCCCAAGCCACTTAGTTATCACTTTTGCCTTATGGCACGGTGCTCCATCGTGCTGAAAATGCATTGTTCTTCACCAAACTGTTGTTGGATTGTTGGAAGAAGTTGCTGTTGGAGGGTGTTTTGGTACCATTCTTAATTCATGGCTGTGTTTTTGGGCAAAATTGTGAGTGAGCCCACTCCCTTGGATGAGAAGCAACCCCACACATGAATGATCTCAGGATGCTTTACTGTTGGCATGACACAGGACTGATGGTAGCGCTCACCTTTTCTTCTCCGGACAACCCATTTTCCTGATGCCCCAAACAATCGGAAAGAGGCTTCATCGGAGAATATGACTTTGCCCCAGTCCTCAGCAGTCCATTCACCATATTTTCTGCAGAAGATCAATCTGTCCCTGATGTTTTTTTGGGAGAGAAGTGGCTTCTTTGCTGCCCTTCTTGACACCAGGCCATCTTCCAAAAGTCTTCGCCTCACTGTGAGTGCAGATGCCATTCCTAAGCAAGCTCTGCACTGGTGGCACTCCGATCCCGCAGCTGAACGCTCTTTAGGGGACGATCCTGACGCTTGCTGGACTTTCTTGGGCGCCCTGAAGCCTTCTTAACAAGAATTGAACCTCTTTCCTTGAAGTTCTTGATGATCCTATAAATTGTTGATAGAAGTGCAATCTTAGTAGCCACAATATCCTTGCCTGTGAAGCCATTTTTATGCAACGCAATGATGGCTGCACGCGTTTCTTTGCAGGTCCCCATGGTTAACAATGGAAGAACAATGATTTCAAGCATCACCCTCCTTTTAACAGGTCAAGTCTGCCATTTTAACCCAATCAGCCTGACATAATGATCACCAGCCTTGTGCTCGTCAACATTCTCACCTGAATTAACAAGACGATTACTGAAATGATCTCAGCAGGTCCTTTAACCCCTTAAAGACTTAGGGTGTACCGGTACGCCCTATTTCCCGAATCCTTAAGGACTCAGGGCATACCAGTCCTAAGTTTAAATCGCGATTGCGGCGCCACAGGGATTAATCCGAACAGGATGCCGGCTGAAATCATTCAGCCGGCATCCTGTCAGAACGCCAGGGGGGGTCATGTGACCCCCCCATATCAGCGATCGCCGCAAACTGCAGGTCAATTCAGACCTGCGGTTTGCTGCGCTTTCTGATCGGGATCAGAAACTTTAGTGTGCCTAAACTATCGATTTTGCACCCCCCTGCACTCCTGCATGATTTTATGCTGGCGGGTGGTGCAGGGGGGGTTGTGGGCAGTGGGGGCAGTGCGGGCGGTGCGGCAGGCGGAATCGCGATCCCCCGCCCGCCTCCTCTTGAAAATTCGTTGGTGGCCAGTGGTTATACCAGAGTGTCAGCACATTGCTGACACTCTGGTATAAATGGCTGACATATGTGCAGATGTCAGCCGTTTAACCCTTTCCATACCGCGGTCCGTACGGACCGCTGTATAAAAAAAAGGTTAACTGTCAGGGTCAGGGAGCTCTCTCCCTCTCCCATCGGGGGGTTGCTGTGCCTTTGCAGCCCCCCGATGGAGAGGGAGAGAGCCCCCAGACAGCCCCCATCCTTACCCTTCCCCGTCTGCGAAGTTGTGGCCACAACTGAGCAGACGGGGAAGGTTCCCATGGCAACAGGACGCCTTCTCAGGCATCCTGCTGTCCATGGTGCTGAACAGATCTGTGCTAAAGGCATAGATCGGTTCAAACAAAGTGTAAGTAAAATACAGTACAAAACACTATATAGTGTACTGTACTCTATTATACAGACATCAGACCCACTGGATCTTCAAGAACCAAGTGGGTCTGGGTCCAAAAAAAAAAGTAAAAAAAAAAAAAATGTAAAAAAACAAACAAACAAAAACACATCTATCACTGAAAAAAAAAAAAAATACACTACACATATTAGGTATCACCGTGTATGTAACGACCTGATCTATAAAACAGTCATGTTACTTTTCCCGCACGGTGAACGCCATAAAAATAAAAACTATGAGAAAATTCAAGTTTTGCCCACCTTACTTCCCAAAAAAGATAATAAAAGTGATCAAAAAAGTTGCATGTACACCAAAATAGTACCAATCAAACAGTCATCTCATCCCGCAGAAATCATACCCTACCTAATATAATCGCCCAAAAACTGAAAAAAACTATGGCTCTTAGACTATGGAAACACAAAAAATTAAATAATTGTGTAAAACTTACATAAATAAAGTATACATATTAGGCATCGCCGCGTAATAGCAAGCGATCAAAAAGTAATATGCACCCCAAAATAGTGCCAAGTCATCTCATTCCGCAAAAAATGAGACCCTACTTAAGATAATCGCCCAAAAACTGAAAAAACGATGGCTCTTAGACTATGGAGACACTAAAACATTTTTTTGGTTTTAAAAATTGTCATTTTATAAAACATAAATAAAAAAAATTGTATACATATTGGGTATCACCGCGTCCGTGACAACCTGCTCTATAAAATTACCACATGATCTAACCTGTCAGATGAATGTTGTAAATAACAAAAAAAAGTGCCAAAAAAGCCAATTTCTTGTTACCTTGCCGCACAAAGAGTGCAATATAGAGCAACCAAAAATCATATGTACCCTACACTAGTACCAACAAAACTGCCATCCTATCCCGTAGTTTCTAAAATGGGGTCACTTTTTGGGAGTTTCTACTCTAGGGGTGCATCAGGGGGGCTTCAAATGGGACATGGTGTCAAAAAAACCAGTCCAGCAAAATCTGCCTTCCAAAAACCGTATGGCATTCCTTTCCTTCTGTGTCCTGCCGTGTGCCCGTACAGCAGTTTACAACCACATATGGGGTGTTTCTGTAAACTACAGAATCAGGGCCATAAATAATGAGTTTTGTTTGGCTGTTAACCCTTGCTTTGTAACTTGAAAAAAAAATATTAAAATGGAAAATCTGCCAAAAAAGTGAAATTTTGAAATTGTCTCTCTATTTTCCATTAAATCTTGTGCAACACCTAAAGGGTTAACAAAGTTTGTCAAATCTGTTTTGAATACTTTGAGGGGTGTAGTTTCTTAGATGGGGTCACTTTTTGGGAGTTTCTACTCTAGGGGTGCATCAGGGGGGCTTCAAATAGGACATGGTGTCAAAAAACCAGTCCAGCAAAATCTGGCTTCCAAAAACCATACGGCGCACCTTTCCCTCTACGCCCTACTGTATGCCCGTACAGTAGTTTACGGCCACATATGGGGTGTTTCTGTGAACGGCAGAGTCAGAGCAATAAAGATACCGTCTTGTTTGGCTGTTAACCCTTGGTTTGTTAGTGGAAAAAATCGGTTAAAATGGAAAATTAGGCAAAAAAAATGAAATTCTTAAATTTCATCCCCATTTGCCAATAACTCTTGTGCAACACCTAACGGGTTAACGAAGTTTGTAAAATCAGTTTTGAATACCTTGAGGGGTGTAGTTTACAGAATGGGGTCATTTTTGGGCAGTTTCAATTATGTAAGCCTTGCAAAGTGACTTCAGACCTGTAGTGGTCCCTAAAAATTGGGTTTTTGTAAATTTCAGAAAAATTTCAAGATTTGCTTCTAAACTTCTAAGCCTTGTAACATCCCCAAAAAATAAAATATCATTCCCAAATAATTCAAACATGAAGTAGACATATGAGGAATGTAAAGTCATCACAACTTTTGGGGGTATTACTATGTATTACAGAAGTAGAGAAACCGGCATTGTGACAGGATGCCTGCTAAATGATTTTAGCGGACATCCTGTTGCGATTAACCCCCGTCGCACCGCAATCGCGATTTAAACTTAGGACGTACCGGTACGCCCTGAGTCGTTAAGGACTCGGGAAGTCTTTAAGGGGTTAAAATGCCTTCTTTATTTAAAGGATTATTCTAATCTTAGAAAATTATAGCTTATAGGGTTGTTTCGATACCAAAATTTTGATTAGATTTCAATACCATAAAAAAAGTATTGCGATACTAGATACCATTCGATATCACGCAAAATAAATAAAATGCCCCAAAAAGCTGTATTCCGCATTTTATGGAACGTCCGGACCATAATCGAACAGTCCTATCCTATTTTTGGGGGGACAAAAAATTAATAAAATGGTGAATCCCGAGGTTTTTTATTTTATTTATTTTTTACGGTATCTCCGTAATAGGAGATATTTTTTGACATTTTAATAGTTTGGACTTTTGGGATGTGGCGATATGTAATATTTTATTTATTTATTGTTTATATATTATTTTTTATGTGAAATTGGGAGAGTGACGATTTAAACCTATAGTACTTTGGTGTTTGTTTTTTTTAGTTACTTTTTATTTACTATTATCCCCCGTAGGGGCTAGAACCTGGGATCTTTTAATCCCTTGTCCTATTCACCCTAATAGAGCTTTATTAGGGTGAATAGGACTTCACACTCTCCCTGCTGCCCTTTGCATAGTAGACACAGCAGCAGGGAGCTTACCATGACAGCCAGAGCTTCAGTAGCGTCCTGGCTGCCATGGTAACCGATCGGAGCCCCAGGATTACACTCCGATCAGAAGCTGCCACTGCCACCAATGAGAGGAGGAGAGGGGACCCTGTGGCCACTGCCACCAATGATTTTAATACTGGGGAAGGGAGGGCGCACTGCGCCACCAATGTTTTTATTATTTTGTCTTGGGGGGGGGGGGGCACTGCACGACAAATGTTTTAAATACTGGGGACGGGGGGCTCACTGCACCACCAATGATAATTAACTTTTATTAATATACAAATACAGCTGGCGGAGGAAACACATTGCCGATGCGGATCGCAGCGCCCTGTCACAGGCAGGGTTCCGGCAATGCGTTTCTGCCGCCGCCTGCATTTGTAATGTATTAAACATTAGTTATCATTGGTGGTGCAGTGGCCACAGGCCCTCCCCTCCTCCGCTCCTTGTACTCTTGGAAGCAGCAGCAGCACAGGGGGAGGGAGACACTGTTTCCTTCTTACCTGTGCTGCTGAGGGAACATGGCGCACTCTGAGAGCAGTGCAATCCATATTCTCTGATACCGGGCTGTGCAGTAGCACAGCCTAGTATCGATATAAGACAAATCCCGGTATTGATAAGATACCGGGCTAAAAGTATTGATTGGGTATCAAAAGTTTGATACCCGAAACAACCCTAATAGCTTATTCAAAGGATGTGCCAAAAATGTCTGCTCTCTACTGTATCTCAAATGAGCATGGTCACTGGGTGATACTTTAAGAAACAGTGCTCTTTCACTGTGCTCATTCCATAGAAACCCATAGCAGCCGGATGATGGTCTTTCTCTGCACTTGCCTGGCCACCGCTGATAACATTACAGCAGTGGCAATATCCACTACAAACTAGCACAAAATTTGAGTCTGTATAAGGATAAAATAGTGGTGAACAAATTAAAATGGTAAATGGAAATACATTACAGAATGGATCCTAGGACTACAAGGGACAGAATAAATGTTGATTATTGTTGAGGTGAAACAACCCCTTTAAGGCAACAGCCCAGGATGCAAATGTGGGACCACCCATACTAGAGACAGGTGCAAGTCCCAAAAATTTAACCGGAATCTATCACACTTTTTTTTAAATATACTGTGGATATGGTATAATGTGTGGGAGGCACTCCATCTAAATTTCCTTTTCTGACCCCTCTGTGTGCACCACCACTCGGGCAAGTTTTACCAAAGCGTGCAGGTTTCAGTTGCCAGAAATATATAATAGGGGCATTTGGGTCAGCAGGGTAAAAGAGTTGAGCCTCAGTGCCACGTGTAATGTCCCACTAGGTAAATGTGGGCACTACACAAGGGTCAATTGGGCCACGTGGTTCTCCTACTCCTGAGGGACAGTGGTAGTGTATTTAACAGTCCATTTTAATGTATTCTTATATGCTTTTATGTAAATTTCTTCCCTGTGATGTGTGTAGCAGGCCTATTAGGGTGTAGTTCATCATCCTAGACACTAGAGGGAGGAGGGAGTCTGTGTAGTCAGGAGTCTGTGGAGAGATGGAAGTGAGAGTGCACCTTAGCCAGAGAGAAGCTGAGGGCACCCTCCTGACATGCAGCTACACAGCCCAGGCTTCTACTTGCCACCAGGAGGCTAGTGGATTCAGTCAAGCCTGCCTGAGGATATTGAGCCAGAGTTAGCTCAGAAGATTTGTTACCAGGGGAAGAGTTTGCCTCCTGAGAGAAACCTGCAGTTCCCATAACCAGAGAGCAGAGCAGAAGAGTATTCCAGCCAACCTGAGAGGAGCTGAAGGGCAGAAGGATTATTTACCTAAAGCAAGGGATATATACCTGAGGAAGTTTTCTACCAAGGATAAAGCCAGCATTAGGGCATACGGGCCTTGGGATTGAGACAGCCAGGAGTTCTGAGGAATAGTGCACAGGATTTCTGAGGAAAAGGTGCAGCCTGGTCTGTAAGTGTTGTTTTTAGCCTCTGAGTATCTTGCAAAAGAACATTGCACCTGCCATTATTGTGAAAGCCTGCTTACAACTGCTGCTGTGTATGGAACGTTACCAAAGACTGTATAAAGTTAACTGTTCTCAGTTATTACTACTATAAAATCGGTGTGCCACTGTTACAGGCACTGGCGTCACGAATCTTAAAGCGACCTTGCCCCCAGCACATTAAACATCTGCAACATCCAGGGCACCTCACCCAACATCAGGCCTGGTCCCTATACACCGAGAGTGCCCCAGAGGTCTCCTGTGCCAGCCTCTCCATCACTGCTGTACGTCTGCCCAGGGTCTCCCATAAACTGTGAGTAACCAAGAGCAACCCTCGTTTGACCGATTAACTGTGACTTCACTATCGCAATACCCTGCAGGGCGGCGTACTGCACCACGCTAAAAAGAAACAGCAAGGCCCAGAGAGAGCAGGAGCAGTGCGGCAAGAAGAGAAAGCTCCATCTTTGAGTGTGAACCTGGTGCCCAGACCACCGCACAGAATGTGGCGTGCTGCGCTGGATAGTTAGAAGTCAGGCGTTGGCCTGACAAATTGCTACTTCAAGCTTGCTGGTCATTAGTGCTGTCTGCAGGATGCAAGTTGAAGCGTGAGTTATCTAAGAGGCAATGTGGGGCTGGGAGGGAAAACAGCACCATGAAGGACGGGCACTATAGCCATTAAAAAATCATTTGGACTTTTTGAATGCCAGTCTGCCATGTGTGTCTGCAGTTATATAACTACTGAATTTAGCAACATTTTCAAGAAAAAGCAAGGCCAAAAGGGAGAAAAGGCTCTTCTGGTCTTTTCTTCTGTTGTCCATGTTGTTTTTTGGTAGGCAGATAAGTGGCAATGCAAAATGGCCACAAAATTCACTGTTTATGTAATTTCAGAAAAATGGTGGATTGGCATGCACAAAATTGCCTCCAAATGAGGACGGCACTGCTGTAATTGTATGTGAAGATGCAGCAAAATAAAAAAAACCTTTATGATAAATAGTATGTACCCCTGTTTAATCATCCTTCCAATAGTAAGGATTAACCTCTGCGCTACTGCTGTACGACTATATACGTCGGCAGTATTTGCAATTTTTTTTGTCTCTTCATCTGTCCCAAAATGTATAAAAAAAAGGAGTCAAAATGTCCTACACACCCAACTGATATCAATAAAAGCTACAGGTCACTCCACAAAAAATGAGACCCCACACACAACTATAATAATAATCATAATAAAATAAAGTTATGGGGGTCAGAATAGAGATTCATAGATTCTGGGCAGAAGATTGTGCGGTGTAAACACTAATCTGCTGCCCAGAAACAATGACTGAGGTGTGCCCACATGACCAATTGTTTCACCCGATGATCGTTTTGCTTGTTTATCTGGTGATAAGCGGCGCCTTTACACAGATTATTGTGAACGAGCATTCATAAAAAGGTTCATCTCTGATAATCTAGCAGTGTAAAGCCACCATTAGACATCAACACAGTTAAGGATTCTGTACTGTCAGAGTAGTCAAGCTGAAATGCCCTACCATTAGATTATACACTGCCCATCCCAAAATAAAGTCGGCAACAAAAATATTTCGTTGGACCACCTTTGGCTTTACAGCATGCATTCGCTGTGGCGATAAGCTTCTGCAACGTCACAAGATTTATTTCCATCCAGTGTTGTATTAATTTTTCACCAAGATCTTGCATTGATGAAGGTAGAGTCTGACTGCTGCGCAAAGCCTTCACCAGCACATCCCAAAGATTCTCAATGGGGTTAAGGTCTGGCAATGGTGGCCAATCCATGTGTGAAAATGATGTCTCATGCTCCCTGAACCACTCTTTCACAATTTGAGTCCTGGCATTGTCATCTTGGAATATGCCCATGCCATCAGGGAAGAAAAAAAATCCATTGAGGGAATAACCTGGTCATTCAGTATGTTCAGGTAGTCAGCTGACCTCATTCTTGGAGCACATACTGTTGCTGAACCTAGACCTGACCAACTGCAGCAAACCCAGATCATAGCACTGCCCCCACAGGCTTGTACAGTAGGCACTAGGCATGATGGGTGCATCACTTCATCTGCCTCTCTTCTTACCTTGATGCGCCCATCACTCTGGAACAGAGTAAATCTTGACTCATCAGACCACATGACCACCTTCCATTGCTCCAGATTCCAATCTTTATGTTCCCTAGCAAATTGAAGTCTTTTTTTTCTGGTTTGCCTCACTGATTAGTGGTGTTCTTACGGCTACACTGCTGTTCAGTCCAAATCCCTTGTGTTCCCTTCGCATTGTGCGGAAATGCTCTTACTTTCACTATTAAACATAGACCTGAGTTCTACTGTTGGTTTCTTCGATTTGATTTCAAACGTTTATGTGATTGCCGATCACGATCATTCATGATCTTTTTCCCTTCACATTTCTTCTTTGAATACGAAGGGTCCCCACTATCCTTCCAGTTAAAAAAAAATAATGCGTTGGACAGTTCTTAATCCAATTTTAGTTGTTTTTGCAATCTTCTTAGATGTTTTCTATGCTTGATGCATGCCAATGTTTTGACCCTTCTCAGACTAACATCTGTCTTTCAACATGGTTGTTTAACCCCTTCCCGACCTATGACGTACTGCTACATCATGGGAACCACTGCGTTCCCGCAATTTGACGTAATGGTACCGGAGCGGTGCGCGTGCGATCACTGCAGGGGCCTGGTGGTCCCTGGTAGCCGGGCCCCTACTGTATCTGCCAGCATCGCTGTAAAAGCCGATGCTGGCGGATGAACCCCTTCATAGAAGGGGTTTGTGTTTGATGAGTGAGCGCATCGAGTCCACGCACTGCTGTGGCGGGGACCCGATGCGTGACAAGGCAGCTCAATGCCGTACAGAGGCTGCCCAATGCCTTGCACGGCATCTGGACCAGCCTTCTACGGGTGCCGAGGAGATCCAGCCTCAGGCTGGGTCTCCTAGGCAACCTGTTAGTGTAGGACACTAAGTAATACACTAACAGGCAATGGATTACAATACAGATGTATTGTAATGCATTGCAGAGGGGATCAGACCCCGAAAAGTGAACATCAGAAATAAAGTAATGAAAAAAGTAAAAAAAAAAATAGTGTTTCTAATAAAATTAATAAAGTAATAAAATTTATAAAGTAAAAAGATAAAAATAAATGCACCCTTCCCGTAAAAAAAGAAGCCATTTGCCCAAAAATTTTTGTTTCAAAACTGCTATTATTGTGCTTAAGTGAAATACATTTAAAAAAATATATATACACATACATATTAGGTATCGCCACGTCAGTAACAACCAGCTCTTTAAAAATATTACATGACCTAACCCCTCACGTCAACACCATAAAAAAATTTTATAAAAAAAGTTAAAAAGCAATTTTTGTCACATTACATCACAAAAATAGCAACAACAAGCAATCAAAAAAGCATATACCCCCCCCCCAAAATAGTACCAATTAAACCGTCACCTCATTCCAGAAAAAAAATGAGCACTTACCTGAGACAATTGTTAAAAAAATAAAAAAGCTATGGCTCTCAGACTATGGATACAATATCATTATTTCGGTTTCAAAAATACTATTATAGTGTAAAACTTAAATAAATAAGAAAAAGTAGACATATTAGCTATTGCCACGTCCGTTATGATCTGCTCTATAAAAAAGTCACATGACCTAATCCCTCAGGTAAACGTTGTAAAAATAAATACGGTATATAAAAACTATGGCAAAACAACCAATTTCTTGGTTACCTTGCCCCATAAAAGTGAAAAAAAATAAAAATAAAAATGGTACCAATAAAAACGTCAACTCTTCCTGCATAAAACGAGCCCCTGCACAAGACGATCGGCAGAAAAAAATTAAATAAAATAGGGCGTTTAGAAAATGGAGATGCAAAAACGAAATTTTTGTTTAAAAAAATGCTTTATTAAGTTAAACTGTAACAACATCATAAAAAGTTGACATATTTGATATCATTGCGTCCGTAACAACCTGCTATATTAAAATAGTGCATGATCTAACCTGTCAGATGAATGTTGTTAAAAATAAAAACTGTGCCAAAACATAAATTTTTGGGTTAAAAAATAAATAAAATAAATATAAACTGATGGCTCACTGTGGTTGGTGCTCTGGACAGGAAGAGCCACCCCTTGCTCTCATTAAGGTAAATGTGAATAGAAAAGTTTGACCGGCACTCAAAACACTAAGAGAAATGTGGAACCAAACATTTATTGAACACAATAAAACAAATCCAGGTACAGTCTATCGATAGAATATAGATTATAAAAAAAATAAAAAAAAATCGATTGAGGTGAAATCGATCAAATAAAATAGTGTCGAATAAAATACATGGAATAAAAATTAACATAAAATACAATATTCTAAATCGATTACTACTGAATTTCTTTTGGAACCTTATGTATATCGGTGGAAGTCCCAGTACAAAAGACCCATATATATGGGCGAGTCCCAGTGGCAAGTATCGAGATATAAAGGGCCCTCAATCCTTGTATAAAGGGCACAATTTTGCCTAAGTTTCAGGCTTGCACAGTTAATATCACCAGTTTTCAAAAGTGAATATATATTTTTGGTTAATCACAACCCTTTGCGCTGATTAAGAGATTCTTTTTCTGCGTGTGGAAGTTATTTCAGGTGGCGTCCCACCATTCATCCCAATACAGCAGTGTTGGTTTCTCTTTGCAGCAACTCTCAGGATCTCGTGGGATTTGGTCCGTCTGTAGGTTTTCGTGAGTCAAGCGAAATTTTTATCCTTGGTAATAGAGTTTAATACATGGCCATGTGTAGTTCGTAGTAGAATTCACGCACAGGTATCCCGCCAGACGCGTTTCGAGATAACTTATCTCTTCCTCAGTGGGTAACCTGTGATCTGAACCTCTCGACTTTTAAACTCTCCTCATCCTTCCTTAATTAATTATCCACATCGGGTTTCAGCATGTGTTAATGATTTTGTTGAGTGGTTGTAGTAACATAGTACATAAGGCCGAAAAAAGATATTTGTCCATCCAGTTCGGCCTGTCATCCTGCAAGTTGATCCAGGGGAAGGCAAAAAAACCCTGTGAGGTAGAAGCCAATTTTCCTCACTTTAGGGGAATAAAAATTCCTTCCCGACTCCAATCAGGCAATCAGAATAAATCTCTGGATCAACGACCCCTCTCTAGTAGCTATAGCCTGTAATATTGTTACGCTCCAGAAATACATCCAGGCCCCTCTTGAATTCCTTTATTGTACTCACCATCACCACCTCCTCCGGCAGAGAGTTCCATAGTCTCACTGCTCTTACCGTAAAGAATCCTCTTCTATGTTTGTGTACAAACCTTCTTTCCTCCAGACGCAGAGGATGTCCCCTCGTCACAGTCACCGTCCTGGGAATGAATAGATGATGGGATAGATCTCTGTACTGACCCCTGATATATTTATACATATTAATTAGATCTCCTCGCAGTCATCTTTTTTCTAAAGTGAATAACCCTAATTTTGATAATCTTTCAGGGTACTGTAGTTGCCCCATTCCAGTTATTACTTTAGTTGCCCTCCTCTGGACCCTCTCCAGCTCTGCTATGTCTGCTTTTTTCACTGGAGCCCAGAACTGTACACAGTACTCCATGTGTGGTCTGACTAATGATTTGTAAAGTGGTAGGACTATGTTCTCATCACGGGCATCTATGCCCCTTTTGATGCAACCCATTATCTTATTGGCCTTGGCAGCAGCTGCCTGACACTGGTTTTTGCAGCTTAGTTTGCTGTTTATTAAAATTCCTAGATCTTTTTCCATGTCAGTGTTACCGAGTGTTTTACCATTTAATAAGTACGGGTGACTTGCATTATTCCTTCCCATGTGCATAACTTTACATTTGTCAGGGTTAAACCTCATCTGCCACTTATCTGCCCAAGCCTCCAATTTATCCAGATCCCTCTGTAATAGTATACTGTCCTCTTCAGTGTTAATTACTTTACACAGTTTGGTGTCATCTGCGAAAATTGATATTTTACTATGCAAGCCTTCTACAAGATCATTAATAAATATATTGAAGAGAATAGGGCCCAATACTGACCCCTGAGGTACTCCACTAGTGACAGTGACCCAATCTGAGTATTTACCATTAATAACCACCCTCTGTTTTCTATCATTGAGCCAGTTACTTACCCACTTACAGACGTTTTCTCCCAGTCCGAGCATTCTCATTTTATATACTAACCTTTTATGTGGTACAGTGTCAAATGCTTTGGAGAAGTCCAGATAGACTACATCCATTGATTCACCGCTGTCAAGTCTAGAACTTACCTCCTCATAGAAACTGATTACATTTGTTTGACATGACCGATCCCTCACGAAGCCATGCTGATATGGCGTTATTTGCTTATTTCCGTTAAGATGCTCTAACATAGCATCCCTAAGAAAACCTGCAAACAGTTTACCCACAACAGATGTTAAACTTACCGGCCTATAGTTTCAAGGCTCTGTTTTTGAACCCTTTTTGAGTACCCGATTTTTTTCAAAGCGAGGCTCTCCGAATTTTCAAAGCTATCCGATTTTTTATTTATTCGTTCTCTGTACTTACAGGTGTTTTGCCAAATGAATCAAGTACAAGGGAAAATGTAACATGTACAAAAGAAAAATATGCATATAATATCCACATTAGGGGTCATAGTCATGACTGGATTTTACAGCATACGATTCTACATTACAATATTTTATCATTCTTGCGTTGTTCACGCTTCTCGAACCAATCCCAAATCGGCCAATATTCTGGCCGATTAGTCGAACTTATTCGATCTTTTCACTTTCCGTTTTTAGCTCATATCTTTATATTAATGCGTTTTTAATGCGTTATTTGGGGTATATATGCGTTTTTTGTGCTATATGTGCAGAACCTGTTAAGTGTTGTGTATGGGTGATTTTTCAAAAAACTTAAGCTAAATCTATTTAATCCCATTTTAGTGTATCATCAACGTGAACTAGGTTAGCTGGTGTGCTCCTTATAATTTTACAGTGGAAAGACACTGCTTACAGGACTCCACATGCCGACTAAAATGGTCGCCAATGCGACTTAGAATTGCAAAATGGCGACAGGACTTTGTAGTCTTGTCACCATTTGCACCTAGACCCTCCGCTGCTCTGCCGCTTTAAGAAGAACGGGATTTCATACAGCAGGCAGGCGGCAATCCAACAACAGAGCTCCGCACAGTATAGAGCTCTGTTATTAGAGAGGAGGCTGCTGATTGGTCCTAGTATCCCCCCGGCTGCCCTGCCATTGGCTGCTCCTCTCACCCGCCCCCCCCCCCCCCATTCTCCCACGCTGAACACAGCAGCAGCTTGATCTTCAGAGTCATGAAGACAGGGAGCCGCTCCATATAACAGAGGTTAGCTTGAGAAGCGAATACTTAACAATCCACAGACTGTCACAGTCACCTCTGCGCTACCGCTGATCCTTATTGTCTTTACAACCCTGATAACACTCAGGGGCCGCTGCTGGTGCTCCGTGTGAGCTCCCTGCCTGGGCTCACAAACATTCTTAATAAGGGAATAAAAGGGTTAATAGGAGCCACTGGTCAAGACACTAAAAAGCCAGTGAACCATATCTCTTTCAATAATCGTGCTTAGTAGGAGATAACCTCCCCTCCTACTAAGCACGGACTTTTGAAAGAGATATGGTTCACTGGCTTTTTAGTGTCTTGACCAGCTTGGGGCTTCTATTAACCCTTTACATAATTAACATTAGCAAGTGGTGAGATGACTGATGATCACCTTACCACTTGCTAATGGCTGCTGCTGCCCAGTATCGCCCCCGCCTACCTACCTAACTTTCTCTGCGCATCTCCTATTTTATGCTGAAGTGGGGGGGGGGGGAGACCTTTTCTGGTGTGAGCCTGATAAGTGCGATTGTGACCAGTTCCATCAGTTGGCGCACGTGCAGCGGTATGAGGGAGCACTCCGCCATTTGTACAGCCTACGATGCGGAGATGCCACCACACTGGGGAGGCTCAGGTGTGGCTGGCAGTGAAGGTGTTAAGGCTGCAGGGCCGCCGGTCGTTGAAGATAAGGGGCAGCCATGCAGCCCACCTGCTCCTTGCAGGACTCTGATCATGCACCCTCCCTATCCGCCCTTCCCAAACTATGGGTCCACTTACCAGCTACAGCCCCCCTACTACGAACCCAAGGGGCCCTACTGGAAGCCTCCCTACAAGGGGGCCCATGAAGTCTGCCCTTCTCTTTAACTGCCTGGATAACTACCGGATATGGGCTCAGCTGTAGGCCTTGCTCAGCCAGCTGGGGCTGGAGTTGGGGCTGACTGAACCGCTCTTACGCCAAAGAAGTAGGGGTTCAGGTGAACCCCAGAGTCGACGCGTATGTTCAGTGTTCACTGGGGCCCCGTACGCTGAAGAGCCGCAAGGGATGGGCCCTACTGTGCCATGCCACACCCGGGCAGCATGCCGGACTGCGTAACGTTACCCCAGTCAGATTTCCCCGCACTGTAGCCAGTGTCTTATTTTTTATTATAATTATATGTATTTTACATTTGGCGACTAAAAAATTCATTTGGCTCCTAAATTTTTCAGATTAGGAGCCAATGGCTCTTTGAGATTTTTTTGTTGTCTGGAGCCCTGGCTTATGCATGACAGTGTCTCATATAGTGCTAAAATTTAAGCCATGTATGGGTTATTATCTCTGTGATGTGAAAACCTCTATATATGAGTCAAATATTCAATTAAACCCAAAAATCTCTAGGTCAGAATTCAAGCCTGCTGGAAGAAGGCTGCCAAAATCATAAATTCTCCTAGACTCAGCAAGTGACATTTTCATGATATGGTTGCCCCCTCTCAAGTGTACGTCTACCTTCTCCAGGGCCACATACGAGATGCCCCTGAAATCGCTGTTATGCATAATCTTGAAGTGCCTCGATAATGAATGATTTTCGAAGCCCTTCTTTATATTGTTTAGATGTTATGAGATTTTCACTTTCAGGGGTCTCTTTGTTCTGCCAATGTATTGTTTTCGGCAGGGGCACTGGATCAGGTAGACGACACTGGAGGAATCACATGTCAGACAACCCTTAATGTCTAAAGACAAAATTATTCTGAGTGGATTGGACCATAGTTGTTTTTCTCGGGAATGTTGTACTCCTACATCCCAAACATTTCCCACACCTATAGAAACCATTTATGTTCAACCATTTCTGAAGGGTAGTACCATCTTTCTTTCTGTGGTTTCTAATGGAGGGTGCAATCTTTAACCCTAAATTGGGTACCTTGGTGAATGTGATCAAGGGGGAGTTATGGAGCATAGGGCCAATGGTCCTATCTCACAATAGAAAATGCCATTGTTGGTTAATAATGTGACGCACTTGTTTGGCTTATACACTGTATGGTAGGATCACTCTAAGTTCTCCTTCTTTCATCTCTCCCTTTTGTGTCCGCGGTTGAAAGTATGTCTTCCTATCAGTGTTCCCAATTTTTTCTAAGGCTCCCTCTATAACTTTTTCAGGATAACCTTTGCTTCTAAATGGCTCCTTCATTTTCGAGGCTTCATCCTCGAAACTCATCACCTCGGTGCAGTTCCGTTTAATCTGCCGGAACTGACCCGAGGGAATGTTCAGGAGCCACTGTGGTAGGTGACAACTTGTGAAGGGTATAAAACAGTTTTTTTGTTACCTTGCCTCACAAAAAACACAATATAGAGCAATTAAAAATCATATATACCCCAAAATAGTACCAATAAAACTGGCACCTTATCCCGTAGTTTCCAAAATGTGGTCACTTTTTTTGAGTTTCTGGTCACTTATTTTTGAGTTTCTACTGTAGGAGTGCAATCTAAAAACCAGTTCAGCTAAATCTGCCTTACAAAAATCATATGCCGTTCCTTTCCTACTGCGCCCTGCCGTGTGTCCGTACAGCAGTTTATGATCACATGTGGGAGGTTTCTCTAAACCGCAGAATCAGGGTAACAAATATTGAGTTTTATTTGGCTGTTAACCCTTGCTTTACTACTGGAATTTTTTTTTATTAAAATGTAAAATCTGCCAAAAAAATTACATTCTGAAATTTCATCTCCCTTTTCCATTAATTCCTGTAGGACACCTAAAGGGTTAACAAAGTTAGAAAAATCGGTTTTGTATACCTTGAGGGGTGTAGTTTCTAAAATGGTTTCTAAAGTGGTTTCTATTATGTAAGCCTCACAAAGTGACTTCAGACCTGAACTGGTCCTTAAAAAGTGGGTTTTGGAAATTTTCCAAAAGATTTGCTTCCAAACTTCTAACGTCCCCAAAAAATAAAATGTCATTTTGAAAATGATCCAAACATGAAGTAGACATATGGGAAACGTAAAGTAATAACTATCATATGACGTATCACTATCTATTTGAAAAGTAGAGAAAAAGAAATTTGAAAATTTGGGAATATTTAACATTTTTGGGTAAATTTGGGATTTTTGCACAAATAAAAGGTGAAATATATTGACTCTAATTTATGACTATCATGAAGTACAATGTGTCATGAGAAAACAATCTCAGAATGGCTTTGATAAGTAAAAGTGTTCCAAAGCTATTACCACATAAAGTGACATGTCAGATTTGCAAAAAATGGCCTGGGCAGGAAGGTGAAAACAGTCCCGATGTTGAATGGGTTAAGAAACGAGAAGCAACTCATTGCACCAGTTGGGGTTAAATAACTTGTTGCCAGATGAAAGATAATCACCCATATTTGCTTAGTTAAATCCAGGTGGAGACTTTCTTTGGACAGGCAGTGTATGTCAGCATTTAAAGCAGAAGTGCACAACCCACGGCCTGCTGGAGAGAAAAACAGCTGACTGTGCGACCAGCTGCGTTTCTTCCTGAAGTGCCTCACTGTGCTGGATTACATGTCCTGCTCCTGCACTCTAGCAGAAGGTCTGTTCCCCGTCTGTTAGTGACTGCAGTGGACAGAGGAGAAGATAGAAGAGGTTTATTACCACTTTTGCCATCTCCAAACTGTTCAGCTCTGTCTTGTAAAAAGTCCGCACAAGAGCCTTGTTTCCCCTGTATCTGGGGCATCCACAGGAGAATAGTGAAAATAGTGCAAAATACAAAAATGTGACCTCTTGGGAGACAAATTAAGTGGCAAAAACATAATTAAAAAAAACAACCTTAAAATGGTTTCTGTCATGAAAACTAACGATGTTAGCTAGCTCATGTTGATTGACAGGGCTAGCGAACTCGATTGTCCTCTGGCTGGCCCTGTCTGCGTTCAAAATCTGGCACCTGCGCCGTACCTGCCTTCAGTCGGCGCAGGCGCAGAGGAGGCCACTCGCTTGGGTAAAAAAAAAATAAAAAAAATTGTTTGGGTAAAAGTTATAGCGTTTACAAACTATGGTACAAAAATGTGAATTTCCGCTTTTTGAAGCAGCTCTGACTTTCTGTCATGTTTCCTGAGGTTCTACAATGCCCAGACAGTAGAAAACCCCCACAAATGACCCCATTTCGGAAAGTAGACACCCTAAGGTATTCGCTGATGGGCATAGTGAGTTCATAGAACTTTTTATTTTTGTCACAAGTTAGCGGAAAATGATGATTTTTTTAATTTATTTTTTTCCTTATAAAGTCTCATATTCCACTAACTTGTGACAAAAAATAAAAACTTCCATGAACTCACTATGCCCATCACGAAATACCTTGGGGTGTCTTCTTTCCAAAATGGGGTCACTTGTGGGGTAGTTATACTGCCCTGGCTTTTTAGGGACCCTAATGTGTGAGAAGTAGTTTGAAATCAAAATGTGTAAAAAATGCCCTGTGAAATCCTAAAGGTGCTCTTTGGAATGTGGGCCCCTTTGCCCACCTTGGCTGCAAAAAAGTGTCACACATGTGGTATCGCCATACTCAGGAGAAGTTGGGCAATGTGTTTTGGGGTGTCATTTTACAACATACCCATGCTGGGTGAGATAAATATCTCGGTCAAATGCCAACTTTGTATAAAGAAAATGGTAAAAGTTGTCTTTTGCCGAGATATTTCTCTCACCCAGCATGGGTATATGTAAAATGACACCCCAAAACACATTGCCCAACTTCTCCTGAGTACGGCGATACCACATGTGTGACACTTTTTTGCAGCCTAGGTGGGCAAAGGGGCCCACATTCCAAAGAGAACCTTTTGGATTTCACAGAGCATTTTTTACACATTGTGATTTCAAACTACTTCTCACACATTAGGGCCCCTAAAATGCCAGGGCAGTATAACTACCCCACAAGTGATCCCATTTTGGAAAGAAGACACCCCAAGGTATTCCGTGAGGGGCATGGTGAGTTCCTAGAATTTTTTATTTTTTGTCAAAAGTTAGTGGAATATGAGACTTTGTAGGAAAAAAAACTAACAAAAAAAACCCCATAATTTTCTGCTAACTAAAAAATAAAAAAAAATCTAGGAACTCGCCATGGGGGGTGATCAATGACAGTGGGGTAAATCAGGGAGTGTATATGGGGTGATCACCCCCCTGTCATTGATCACCCCCCTTTAAGGGTCCATTCAGACGTCCGTATGTGTTTTGCGGATCCGATGCGTGGATCCGTAAAACACATACGGACGTCTGAATGGAGCCTAACAGGGGGGTGATCAATGACAGGGGGTGATCAGGGAGTCTATGTGGGGTGATCAGGGGTTAATAAGTGACGGGGGGTGTAGTGTAGTGTGGTTCTTGGTGCTACTTTACTGAGCTGCCTGTGTCCTCTGGTGGTCGATCCAAGCAAAAGGGACCACCAGAGGACCAGGTAGCAGGTATATTAGACGCTGTTATCAAAACAGCGTCTAATATACCTGTTAGGGGTTAAAAAAAAAAAGAAAAAAAAAAAAAAAAAAAAAAATCGCATCTACAGCCTGCCAGCGAACGATTGCTGCTGGCAGGCTGTAGATACACTCTCTTACCTTCCGATCCTGTGAACGCTCGCACCTGTGTCACTCTGCCCGGGACAGCCGCCTCCGGACCGCAATCCTGAGTTAGGCGGTCCGGAGGCGGTTAAGGACCAGGCCATTTTTTTGCTAATCTGACCAGTGTCACTTTAAGTGCTGATAACTTTAAAATGCTTTGACTTATCCAGGCCATTCTGAGATAGTTTTTTTCAGTCACTGTCACACCGGACGGGATCTCAGACATACAGATAAACCAGCAAACCAGGCTCTAGGCGAGAAGCAGGGGAAGGGTCACCACCTAGCAAATCCCTGACTTCTCTCCCTCCTCTGCTCAGCCCACATTCAAACCTTGATGGTAGGAATGAAGTGTCCTCGTGCCTGGGCTAAAACACCCTAGATTCCCTGAGATGGTGAAAAGGGGAATAGGAGCAGAACCTGGATGGGAGAGATGACACCAACACAACCAAGATAGCGAACAACAAAAACTGAAAACCACACTTATCTTTTCTGAGCTGGAACAGACAACCTTCCCTCCTTGCTTCCAAGGCCAGAATGATTTCTATAACCCGCTCAGAGCACTGGGATAGAGTGCTATTTAAACTAATGACCCCATCCAGTGCACCTGATGGGAGGCGGATCCAGCACGGCTTCAAAACAGAACACTAAACGCATGCTGCTATTCTGGCTGACCTCCGTACATAGTCAGAAGAGGACATGACAGTCACATATTGTACTTCATGACACTGGTAAAATGAAGTCCAAAAAATGTTTTTTTATTTATAAAAAAAAATACCAAATTTACCCAAAATTTGTAAAACAAATTGCAAATTTCCAAGTTTCAATTTATCTACTTCTATAATACATAGTAATACCTCCAAAAATAGTTATTACTTTACATTCCCCATATGTCTACTTCATATTTGGATCATTTTGGGAATGATATTTTATTTTTGGGGGATGTTACAAGGCTTAGAAGTATTCAAAACTGCTTTTACAAACGCTGTTAACCCTTTAGGTGTTCCACAAGAATTAATGAAAAATAGAGATACAATTTCAAAATTTCATTTTTTTGGCAGATTTTCCATTTTAATAATTTTTTCTCCAGTTACAAAGCAGGGGTTAACAGCCAAACCAAACTCATTATTTATGGCCCTGATTCTGTAGTTTACAGAAACACCCCATATGTGGTCGTAAACCGCTGTACGGGCACACGGCAGGGCGCAGAAGGAAAGGAATGCCATACGGTTTTTGTAAGGCAGATTTTGCTATACTGCTTTTTTTTTTTTACACCATGTCCCATTTGAAGCCCCCCTGATGCACCCCTAGAGTAGAAACTCCAAAAAAGTGGCCCCATTTTAGAAACTACGGGATAGGGTGGCAGTATTGTTGGTACTAGTTTAGGGTACATATGATTTTTGGTTGCTCTATGTTACACTTTTTGTGAGGCAAGATAACAAGAAATAGCTGTTTTGGCACCGTTTTTATTTTTTGTTATTTACAACATTCATCTGACAGGTTAGATCATGTGATATTTTTATAGACCAGGTTGTCACTGATGCGGCGATACCCAATATGTATACTTTTTAATTTTATTTATGCAAGTTTTACACAATGATTTCATTTTTTAAGCAAAAAAAAATAAAGAAATAAATATCATGTTTTAGTGTCTCCATATTCTGAGCCATAGTATTTCTTATTTTTTGGGCGATTGTCTCAGGTAGGGGCTCATATTTTGCGGGATGAGGTGACGGTTAGATTGGTACTATTTTGGTTGGCAAACGCCTTTTTGATCGCTTGCTGTTGTACTTTTTGTAATGTAAGGTGACAAAATACTGGTTTAGTTTACAGGTAAATCCTTTTCCAGGAGTCCGACATGACAGCCCCCATGGAGGTTGTCCTATTGGTTTCTGTAGGGACAGGAAGCGAGAGAGATTAAAAGGCCCCCACCCCTCCCACTCTCCAGTGTTTTTTCAAATTACTACACCGGATAGGATCCAACTCCTTTATTAATAACAATGTTATATTCACACTGCTTACAAGGCTGGAACCAGCATATCGGGGAGGGTAGTACAGGGTGCTGTCATGTCGGACTCCTGGAAAAGGATTTACCGGTAAACTAAACCAGTATTTCCAGGACGTCCCTCCATGACAGCACCCATGGAGAACTAACAACTGAATCTCCTAGGGGGGGGGGGGGGGGGGACTAAGTCAGGAAGTTAGACCAGGTTGCAGCCTTGCAAATCTGGTCAATTGTAGCGTCGGCCCTTTCCGCCCAGGAAGTTGCCATCGCTCTCGTAGAATGTGCCTTCAGATTTAAGGGGCAGGTAATTTCCTGCAGCCTGTTATGCTTTTCTGATGGTGTCCTTAATCCACCGTGCCAGCGTCTGTTTTGAGGCCTTCAAGCCTCTATTCTTCCCACCGAACTGGATGAACAGGTTACTTGATCTCCTCCAGGAACTGGCTCTGTCCAGATAGGCTAGAATTGATCCTCTAACATCCAGCCTCTGGAATCTTTCCTCCTGTATATTTTTGGGAAAGGAACAAAATTAAGGGAGTGTTAGCTCTTGCTCTCTATGGAAGGTTGAGACCACCTTAGGTAAAAAGGTTGGATCTGGCTTCAAGATTATGCGGTCATCCAGAATCCTTAGATAAGGTTGTTTAAATCGATAAAGCTTGAATTTCCCCTATCCTGCGGGCTGTGGTTATAGCCAGAAGAAACGCCGCTTTGAGAGACAGAAATTTTTCGGATATCTGATCAATCGGCTCAAACGGAGGGTCACATAACCCTTCTAAAACTACGTTTAGATTCCAGGGGGGGGACCGACTGTCTCAAGGTGGGTCTCAATCTAGAAGCTGCTCTTAGAAAACTTCTAATCCATCTATGATCTGCAAGGGGAGTATCGACAACAGCTGAGTGCCGAGATCTGTACTTTAAGCGTGCTGGGTTTCAGTCCTGCATCAAACCCCTCCTGAAGGAATTCTAAAATGCAACCCACCGAGGGGGATCTGGAATCTGTATGGTTCTGTGACAACCAGGATGAGAACTTCTTCCAAATTTTGTTATATATTGCTCTCGTGATAGCTTTGCCGCAGCTCTGTAGAGTTGAAATTACCTTATCCGAAAGCCCCTTGTTTCTTAAGGTTTGCATCTCAGGATCCACGCTGTAAGATTCAGTTTGTCCAGGTTAGGATGAAACAGAGGTACCTAGAGATCCTTTTAGGTGTGTGGCTGAAATGGACAAGATCTTTTTCTCTGACCAGCTGAAGATAAGATTCGCTCCTGGAGATGAGGATTCTTCGTCCCTCCTTGCCTCTTTATGTAGCAAACTGCTGTTACGTTGTCCGATAGTACTCGGACATGATGGCCTATGAGGAGATGTTCTGCCGCTCTCAGGGACTCCCAAACCGCTTTTAATTCCCTGTAGTTTGAGGATCTTAGGGCGTCTGTGCCGGACCAACTGCCCTGAAAGAACTGATCCTCTAAGTGAGCCCCCCAACCCTGGCTGCTTGTGTCCGTGGTTATCGCTTTGAGCGGTATCATGTTCCAGGAAACCCCCCGGGACAGGTTCTCTGTTACTAACCACCAGGAGAGGGAGTTTACTGCTCTGTCTGAAAGAGCTATCCTGGTATTTAGTGATCTGTGGTCCTTGTCCCAAGAAGAGAGGACCTGGAGAGTTCTTGTATCGAACTGGGCCCAAGGAACTGTCGTGATGCATGAGGTCATCAGGCCTAGGACCTGCATGGCCTCTCGTAGAGTCCGCCTTTTCTTTAGCTGGAAGGCTCTTATCCTTTCCCTTATGCTGATCTGCTTGTCCTGGGGAAGAAGAGAATACTGAGTCACTGAGTTTAGGAGGGTTCCTAGGAACTTCTTTTGTGTTGCTGGCTGTAAATCCGATTTCTCCAGGTTTATTTTCCATCCTAGACGTGTGAGTAAAGATAGAGTCCTTCCTTTGTGAAGCTCTAATTCCTCCTCTGAGTCTGCCACAAGCAGAAAGTCGTCTAGGTAGGGAATTATAGTTACCTGTCTCTGTCTTAGATAGGCAACTATCTCCGCCACTACCTTTGTGAAGATGCGTGGGGCTGATGATATTCCAAACGGGAGACATTGGAACTGGAAATGCACTATCCTGCCGTCCTTCTTGATTGCAAACCTCAGGTATTGCTGAAAATGAGGGTGAATGGGGATGTGATAATAGGCGTCCTTTAGATCCAGGGTGCATAGGAACGCCCCTGGACTTATCAACGGGATTGCAGATTTTATTGACTCCATCTTGAAATGGTAATGTGCTATCCATCTGTTTAAAAATTTCAGATTGATGATGGTTCTCTTGGACCCGTCCGGTTTCGTTATGAGGAAAAGCTTTGAGTAGTGACCCTTGAACTCCTCCGAAGGAGGGACTTGTACAATTGCGCCTAAATTCAAAAGTTTTTGGATGTCTGTCAGAAGTTGATCCTGAAGAGAGGTCGACTGAAAGACTGGTCTGAAATAGATGAGGAGGAGGAAGGCGGAACTCTATTTTGAACCCCGTCTGGATGGATTCCAGAATATATTGATTTTTGGTTATCTGGGTCCATTCTTCCCAAAAAAAACTGGAGTCTGCCCCCTACTGGTCTGGCGTCATTGTTTCTCAGGTTTGGAGTTGGGATTAAAGAGGAAACCTCGACCTTTTCCCCCTTTGGGGTAGCTCCAACTTCCCGTCTTCCCTTTACCTCTAGGAGTGCCCTGGAAGCTGCTGGTCATTTTACGAAAGGGCAAAGGTTTCTTGCCTTTTCCCTCCGGAAACCCCTTCTATCTGTCCGCTGTCTTCACCAGGATCTCATCCAGTACCGGACCAAAGAGGTGGGAACCTTACGGCCGACAGGAGGGGATCTAGATCTTCTTGTGAGAAGAGATACCTTCTCTGATCGTCGGCTATATAAGACTAACCCTGATCGTCATCCCCCTTTGAGGTTTCCCCTTCTGAAAGATATAAACCTTCTTCTTCAGAATCCGACTCCCTAAGTACACGGGGTCTTTTGGGGGGAGGAGAAACGGCACAGGGTTTCTGTGCCATACTAGAGATAGCCGCTTGGATCTCCTCTTTCACAATCACTCTCAAGTCTGCCAGAAGGGAGGATTGTTCGTCTCTGAGAATTTTTGCCAGGCAGTCACTACACAGGGCTTTTTTTATATGACTCCGCCAGTCTTTTTGAGCATAGAGCACATCTTCTGGGTTTCTTTCTAGGTTCTCCCAGCGATTTAACCGTGGTGTCTTTCTCTCCCTGGCAGGAAGAGAGAGAGACCGTTAGCCCAGTGCATAAAAGAGGAACCGGAATACAAGCCTCCAAGGCACTTACATGACCCGGGGTAGGGATGTCTGCGCTAGTGTCCTGCATAGCTGACATCTGGACCTCCATACCTCACCTGGACAACAAACTGACATGCAATTTATGTCCTACCTGGTCCACCCGTTGCCGCGCGGCTCCGCCTCCTTATTTCCTGGTGGGGGGGGGGGACTCATTCAAACGAAGAGTCAACCCCCCCCCCCTGCATGCACCTCCGCCGGGCTCAGCGTTCCGTGGGCGCCGCCATCTTCTTCTGCCCATGTGACCTCGACTTCCGGTCACATGGGCTGCACGCCGAACAGGATTAGCGCCGAGCGCAGGAGCCGCAGCTGATCCCAGAGCTCCCATACCGGAAGAAGCGGCCTCGGCTCCCCACGATACCGCGGCCACCATGAGTGAGACAAAAAAAGGTATCAGGGGCAGCTAGGGGACCCCTACCCCGAGAGGTGCTAGCTTTAAAGGCCCCAAGAGACTGAAGAGGAGAGGGAGAGGGAGAGGGAGAGGGAGAGGGAGAGGGAGAGGGAGAGGGAGAGGGAGAGGGAGAGGGAGAGGGAGAGGGAGAGGGAGAGGGAGAGGGAGACCCCCCCCCCCCCCCCCCGACCAGACTGGGCCCCATACGGATTCCCAGAGCAGGGAAAGATTCTCTCTGCTCCTATCCCTGTAGGGACAGGAAGAACACTGGAGAGTGGGAGGGGTGGGGGCCTTTTAATCTCTCTCACTTCCTGTCCCTACAGAGACCAATAGGACAACCTTCATGGGTGCTGTCATAGAGGGACGTCCTGGAAAAATGGTTTATTTAGCACAGTTTTTATTTTTTTACGGTGTTCATCTGAGGGGTTAGGTCATGTGATATGTTTAAAGAGCCGGTTGATAAGGACACGGCAATACCTAATATCTATGCTTTTTTTTACCATTTTTTTTTTTACTTTATTTGGGGAAAATGATGTTTTTGTTTATTTTTACTTGAAACTTTAAATTTTTTGGGGGAAAACTTTTTTCTTCACTTTGGGGGTATATTCCTTTACAATGCATTCCAATACTGCTGTATTGGAATGCATTGGCTGTATGAGTAATACTGTGTGTATTACTCATACAGCTTCCGGGCCTGTGAGATCCAGGGGGCTGGATCTCACAGACTCTTCACCGGAAGACAGAGCAGATGCCTCAGGAAGGCATTGCGCTGCCTTCGATGCCATCGGGTCCCCCCCACAGCCCCATAGGGACCCAATGGCACCACCGCCGCACCAGGTAAAAGCCGCAAACTGCAGGTCTGAATTGACCTGCGGTTTGCGGCGATCGCCGACACGGGGTGGGGGGGGGGGTCACGGGATCCTCCCGCGCATTAAGCCAAGGTTCCTGCTCAATGATTGGAGCAGGCACCTTGTTCCGATCACTGCCCGCCGGTGATCGGAATAACACATGACGTACCGGTACGTCATGTGTCCGTAAGGGGTTAAGAGAATGGCGGCAAGCAGGAAGTTATGAAGCATACTGTTATGTACTGCTGACATTAGCACATCGCTAATGTTAGGCCTCTTACACGACCGTATGGCTTATTCAGTATTTTGCAGTCCGCCAAAAATATGGATGACGTCCGTGTGCATTCAGTTTTTTGCGGAACAGAACAGCTGGTCACTAATAGAAAAGTACTATCCTTGTCTGTTATGCGGACAATAATAGGACATGTTATATCTTTGAACGGAACGGAAAAACTGAAATTCGGAAATGGAAGGCATACGGAGTACCTTCCGTTTTTTTTTTTTGCGGATCCATTGAAATGAATGGTTCCATATACGGAACGAAAAAAAAAAAAACGTGTGCAAGAGGCCTTAAGCCTCTTTCACATGGGCGTCTCCGGATGCGTCCCTGTGCATTGCGGCAAATCCGCGCGAGTAGGAACGCAATTGAAGTCAGTTTTGACTGCGATTGCTTTCCGATGTTCAGTTTTTAACGCGCGGGTGCAATATGTTTTGCACGCGCGTGATAAAAAAAACCGACTGTGGTACCCAGACCCGAACTTCTATACAGAAGTTCAGGTTTGGGTTAGTTGTAGTGTAGATTGTATTATTTCCCCTTATAACATGGTTATAAGGGAAAATAATAGCGCTCTGAATACAGAATGCATAGTACAATAGGGCTGGCGGGGTTAAAAAAAAATAATTAAAAACTATTTAACTCACCTTAATCCACTTGTTTGCGCAGCCCACATCTCTTCTGTCTTCATCTATGAGCAATAGGACCTTTGATGAAGTCACTACGTTCATCACATGGTCCAACACATGAACCATCACCATGGTGATGGATCATGTGATAAGCGTAGGGACATCATCAAAGGTCCTATTGCTTACAGATAAAGACAGAAGAGACGCCAGCTGCGCGAACAAGTGGATTAAGGCAAGCTGAATTTAAAATAAAAATTAAAATGTTAACCCCTCCAGCCCTATTTTACTATGCATTCTGTATTCAGAATGCTATTATTTTCCCTTATAACCATGTTATAAGGGGAAATAATAATAATCGGGTCCCCATCCCGATCATCACTGTGAACTGTTACACCTTCCTGCGGGGTTGTTTTGGGCAGAAACGGGAACAATCGACACCTTTGTAGCTTGTGCGTCACACTGTTGCAATTTATTTTGCAAGTTGCTCAAAACAACAAACAAAAACCAAAGTAACAATAGCCGTCTGGCTCCTGCCTATCTGACTCGGCAGCCCTAGCTAAACTCATAACACAAAACACAAAGAGCATTTTCAAGGGGAAAACAGAGTAACTTACAGTTCAGTAGTTAGGTGGAGCAGCTAACCGCTCTCAGAGCTCCTAGGCTTGCAGCTTCTCAAACAGACTGCCCAGAATCCCAGAGAGAGAGCTCCTGGATCAGGGCTGCTGACTTAATTAGTACATCTGTGTGAGCAGTCCCCCAGGCAGGTAAAACCCGGACTGGCTCCGGGTGGTCAGGGAACCCACCCAACTCTTCCCTGAGCGGCTCCAGGACCCTAAACTGGCTTTCTTTTTCCCAGGAAGCTTCTGGATACAAAGAAAACCAAACCTTCCTGGAGCCTTTTAACACATGAAGTGCCGGAAACTTGGTGCAATGTACACACCATCCAGCACTTTCTCTGCAAAACATTGTGACACCCTGTCACATAACCTAGCAACCGTGCGTTAAAATAGCACCGCATCCGCACTTGCTTGCGTATGCTTGCGATTTTCACGCAACCCCATTCATTTCTATGGGGCCTGCGTTACAGGAAAAACTCATAGGAGCATGCTGCGATTTTCATGAGACGCACAAGTGATGCGTGAAAATCATTGCTCGTGTGCACAGCCTCATAAAAATGAATGGGTCAGGATTCAGTGCGGGTGCAAATGTTCAACTCGCGCATCGAGCGCAGAATACTCGCCCATGTGAAAGGGGCCTTAGTCAGCTACATAACGTTATTTCTCATGACAGAAACCCTTTAAAGACCTCTTGGGGGGGGACATACGTGGCAAAAATATTGAAAAAAATATATATAAATAAAAAATAAAAATAAGAAAAAAAAATGAAAAAGTACAAAATATAAAAAGGTGTCAGTGTTCCCCAATGGTCTTTTTATAACCTCTTAGGGGGACATATTATGTGGTTAAAAGAAAACAAAATAACAAATAATAGTAAAAAGAAAACAAAAAAATAAATAAAAAGAAAAAACACCTCCCATACCAATCAAAACCATCTCCATTCATGTGAAATTGTACATATTATATAACAAAACAACTGACAAAGTAGGTCATTTTAATAGTTTATTTGGAGTCAGTTTTTTACGGCATTCACTATGCGGTAAAATTGAACTGTTACCTTCATTCTCCAGCTCTGTACAATACCACTGTTTTTCTTACGTTTTAATACTCGAGAAAAAATAACAACCTTGAAGAATTTTTTTATTTATTTTTAACCCCATAATCTGACCCCTATAATTTTTTTGTAGTTATGTGTACAGAGCTTTTTTTTCTATGGGATTAAGGCTACTTTCACACTCGCATTTTGGCTTTCAGTTTGTGAGATCCATTCAGGGCTCTCACAAGCGGTCCAAAACGGATCAGTTTGCATTCGAATGCATTCTGAATGGAAGAGGATCCGCTCAGAATGCAGTTTACATCAGTTCAGTCTCCATTCCGCTTTGGAGACTGACTCCAAAACGCTGGTTGCAGCGCTTTGGTGTCCATCTGATGAAACTGAGCAAAACAGTCCTGGCACACAATGTAAGTCAATGGGGACGGATCCGTTTTCACTGGCACAATAGAAAATGTATCTGTCCTCTATTGACTTTCAATGGTGTTCAAGACCCGTCTTGGCTATGGTAAAGATAATACAAATGGATGCATTATCTGAACGGATCTGTCTGTGCAGATCCATGACGGATCCACACCAAACGCAAGTGTGAAAGTAGCCTAATATTGTTATATTTTAACAGCATGGTTATATTCACATGTGGCAATGCTTATGATGTGGATTTCTTTAATTGGTTATGTACTTTTATTTTAATTTTTGGGAAAGGGAGGGCGTTTTGAACTTTTATATATTAAATATTTTTTTAAACTTTTAAAACTTTTTTTTTAAAGTCACCCTAGGTGACTATAACTGGTAATCATTAGATTGCCGATTGTGTTCTGCGATAGCCATCTTTGAATACTTCATTTACAATATACCAATACAGTGATGCCACCTAGTGGCCTGTATTGGAATATTTTAGTAATAGCTGTCGGAGCCTGCTTAAGGCTTCCAGCTATTAAACTAATTTAACAGGTTACCCGATCTCAGCCAGGGAACTCTGTTATGGGAGCACGTGGCCCACTCAGATGCTGTGGTAATACTTGACCATGGCATTAAAGCTGATCACATACATCTGCAAACGGGTCTCGTTGTTTGACACAGCAGAAACCTGGCAGCTATGGCACCTGCAAGTGGACGCCATGTTTAAACTTCCAAACTCTACAGTACATGTAGGGCGGAGGTCGAAGGTGCTAAAGAATAAGGAGCTATATTTTTTATAAAATTACTTTTTAACAATGTTTTGAAAAAAAAAAAATGTTTAATATATTAAAAAGCCCTGTGTGTCATGTAAAAAGAAATGTTGCAAAAATATTTTGGTAATCCAACAAATAAAAAAAGGTATAATCACCTGAACCATCACGTGCACTAAATCACAAAAAAGTAAGTAGTAAGGGAAATTTGCTTACTGGTTATTGCAGGGCACAGATAACTGGAGGGCAGCAATAACCAGTGAGCGCAGTTCTCTGCAGTGAAGGAAAGCATACATTTTTGAATAGGAGGCAGGAAGGTAGAAAATGACTCCACTAAAGGGGTTTTCAGATAAAAATATTTTTTAATAAGTTTCTGCAGCATGGCCCCTGAAATAGAAGCTTCATACTTTCTTGCTCCTTGTCGCTCCCGTTGTCTCCATCTTTGAGTCCCTGGTCTGATTTTATCTGGCAGTGCAAGGACATGGTCACATATACCGCTCCAACCAATGACTGGCTTTAGCACTACATTTGACTATACACATAGCCAGTGGGATCTTAATAGTGCCGGGACTGGAAGATGGACACAGCGGGCTCAGTGTGGAGGAGGTAAGGATGAATCTTCTGCTTCAGGGGCCATGCTACAGGAACTTGTTAAAGAATCATTTTTACCAGGAAATCCCTTTAAGCCCCTATTACATAGCACGATTACTAAGGAACAAGTGTTCATTCCTGATATTTGGCCTGTGTAATCGGGCTGCTGATCAGCCAATAAATGAGAAATCACTCGTTACTCAGCTAATTTGCATATTTTATTCAGAATACTAGTAGAAGGACCAGGCTTCGCATGGGTATATTGCTTCTATTTTAGTTAATGCTTGTGTGTGTTGTTAAAAGATAGACATTATCCACTATAACAGGGAATCTACAGTACCCCGCCCCCTTAACAGTGACCTCCACAGCCTTCACCCCTTAAGACTGACCCCCGCACACACAGTGCCCCGTCTCGTTAACCCTTTCAAGCCCGATTTTTTTTTATTTCTTTTTTTGCGTTTTTGTTTTGCGCTCCCTGCCTTCCTAGAGCCAAAACTTTTTTTATTTGTCTGTTCACATAGCCATATAAGGGCTTATTTTTTGTGGGACAAGTTGTACTTTCCAACGCCACCATTTAATATTGCATATGATGTAGTGGGAAAATCTTTTTAAAATGGGGTGAAATTGCAGGGGAAAAAACAATTACACTACAGTTTCACAGATTTTTTATTTACGACTTTCGATGTGCGATAAAACTGACCGGTTACTTTTATTCCACAGGTCAGTACTAGGGTTGAGCGAACCCAAAGTTCTGGTTCGTACCTAACTTTAGGATTTTTGGACCCCGAAACCGAACTTTTCAGTAAAAGTAAGGGACCGAATTCGGTGATATAATGGCGCTTTTTAAAAAGCTGCAGAGCACCCAATAAACAAGCGTTTAACTCTTGTGCCCTTAGAAGCCATCACAGCCATGCCTACTAATGGCATGGCTGTTATTGGCCAGTGCAGCACGTGATCCAGCTTCTATATAAGCTGGAGTCACGTAGCGCTGCACATCACTCTGCTTTTACTAGTGTAGGGATAGGATGTTGCTGATGTGAGGGAGACAATAGTAAAGAATCTGTTATCTGAAGTGCTTGTTAACTCTGCGATCTACAGCGACTTTGTTTTGTGGGTGCAGTGCACCGTTTTTTTATCCTGCACCTAAGCCCAGTGACACAGAAAAATAACTTATACGTCTGTTAGTTAGGTCGGCGGCCATTTTGTGCAAGTTCAGTACACCAGCACAGCATATGTGCATTTGTGACAAGCTATAACAAGCTATAACTAATGCAGTTATATTCAAGACCCTATATTTGGGACCTTTGCTGCGTTTGTGACAGTCAAATGCAAGCTTTAAATACTGCAGTTATATTCAGGGTTTAAAAAAAAAAAAAAAAAAAAAAAAAAAAAACATTTTTTGCAAGATAATACATTTTGGGTCCTTTGCTGAATTTGTGACAGTCAAATCCAAGCTTTAAATACTGCAATTACCGTATTTTCCGCACCAAAAGTGAGGGGAAAATGCCCCTGCGTCTTATGGGGCGAATGCTGCGATTTTACATTGCAGACTGCGATGTATCAGCTGAAGGGGGAGGGAGGAGGGGCCGGTGTCATGTAAATGCGGCGGGGCTGATGCGCCGCTCACTAACTGCTTTATTGACTAAACCTTTTATATTAATAACCTTAATTTAAGTTCCGATCTGTACTACTTACTAAATGTCCTGTAGCAGGCAGAGCAGGGCGGGCGGGCGGCCGTAACTCAATGACGTCATGTGCCTGCGCTGCCTACTTCATTCATAAAGTAGGCGGCGCAGGCACGTCACGTGACATCAGAAAGTTCCGGCCGCCCGCCCTGCTCTGCCTGCTACAGAACATTTAGTAAGTAGTACAGATGGGGCTGGAGATCGGAACTTAAATTAAGGTTATTAATATCAAAGGTTTAGTCAATAAAGCAGTGAGTGAGCAGCGGGGCCGGAGTACAGTGACTGCAACGGCCCCACCGCATTTGCATGACACCGGCCCCTCCTCCCTCCCACAGGTTTAGCTCCGGTATACTAGGGCAGCTGTGGATGCCACTATTATGGGGTGGGGAATATGTGGATGGCACTGTTATGGGATGGGAGATCTGTGGGTGACACATATATACAGCAGTGCCATCCACAAATCCACCACCTATAACAGTGCCATCCACAGATCACCCCCCCCCCCCCATAACAGTGCCATCCACAGATCACCCCCCCCCCCCCCCATAACAGTGCCATCCACAGATCACCCCCCCCCCCATAACAGTGCCATCCACAGATCACCCCCCCATAACAGTGCCATCCACAGATCACCCCCCCATAACAGTGCCATCCACAGATCACCCCCATGACAGTGCCACCCACAGACCCCCCCACCCCCCCATGACAGTGCCATCCACAGATGCCCCATAGTAGTGTCATGCACAGACCACCATTAGTTCAAAACACACCAAAAGCACACCTTTTGGTTAACAATATATTTTTTCTCATTTTCCGCCTCAAAAATTTTCCGCCATTTTTTGCAAGATAATAAATTTCAGGTCCTATGCTGAACCTGTGACAGTCAAATACAAGCTGTTAATACTGCAGTTATAGTCTGGGTTTAAAAAAAACACCCATTTTATCCAAGACCCTACATTTGGGTCCTATGCTGAATTTGTGACAGTCAAATACAAGCTGTAAATACTGCAGTTATAGACTGGGTAAAAAAAATAAAATAAAAAAATTATAATTTGTGCAAGGCCCTACATTTGAGGCCTTTGATGCAATTCTGACAGTCCAATACAAGCGTTAGATACTGCTGTTATATTCTGGTATTAAAAAGGTGGTATTAACAAAAAACACATTATGGTGGGCAAGATAATACACTTGGGGCCTTTGCTGCATTTTTAACAGTCCAAAACAAAACTTAAATACAGCTGTTATATTCTGGTTTAAAAAAAAAAACTATTTTGTGCAAAACACTACATTTGGGCCCTTTGCTGTCTTTGTCACAGTCAAATACAACCAGTCAATACTGCAGTTACATTGTTGGTTGACAAATTAAAAAAATTGTATAAAATTCGCATGTCACAATGTTGTGTGACCTCAAGAAATGATTCCTCTTTATGACACCGGCACTGCCTTACTCTCAGTGAACTTAATTGTTGACTATTGGAGGTTACATTGTCGCCTGACATAAACCATCTGTTAGTTTGGTAGGTAAACGCAAAGAATGAGGAGAGCGTCAAATAAGGGACGTGGCCCCGGTCGTGGTGCTGCTGGTGTTGGTGGAGCTCCTGTTGCATGGAGAGGACGTGGTCGATCTGTGCCCGCTACAAGCACAAGTGAAACACTTTTCTCAGTTGCGAGTAGGTGACCGAACCTTCAGCATTATTTGGTAGGGCCGAATGCGGCTCTACGAATGGTGAGGCCAGAACAAGTACAGGCGATAGTAGATTGGGTGGGAGACAATGTGAAGGAACTGGAGGCACTGTCAGCCACCCAGTCTTCTGCTGAAAGATCAGAGTTGGCACCATGCAGCAGTCTCTTCTGCTTTTTGATGACTCTGCTAGCAGGTTTGCCCAGGGCCATCCACATAGCCCTGCCCCAGAAGTGAAAGATATTGAGTGCACCGATACCCAACCACTTATGTTTCAGGATGAGTACATGGGAGGACCATGGCAGCACGTCTCGGATGATGACAAAACACAGATGCCAACTGCTGTGGCTTTCTGCAATGTGCAGACAGACAAGGAGGGCAGGGATGAAGACTGGGTGGAAGATGATGTAGAGGACAATGAGGTCCTCGACCCTACATTGAATCAAGGTCATGCGAGTGACCTGTGTAGTTCGGAGGAAGAGGCCGTGGTCGCACAGAGCCACCAGCATAGCAGAAGGGAGCAGGGTGCAAAAGCGGAGCGGTCGTCCTCTAGACAGTATGCCTGCTACTGCACACCGCACCAAGGGACCGAGCACACCAAAGCCAGCTCCAAGGAGTTCCCTGGCATGGCAGTTCTTCAGACAATGTGCTGACGACAAGACACAAGTGGTTTGCACGCTGTGCAATCAGAGCCTGAAGCGAGGCATAAACGTTCTAAACCTGAGAACAACCTGCATGATCAGGCATTTAAGTGCAAAGTACGAGTTGCAGTGGAGTAAACACCTTAAAAACAAAGAAAGGTCTCTGGCTCCTCCTGCTTCCTCTTCTGCTGCAGTCTCGGCCTCTTCATCCTCCTCTGGAGTTGACAGTGGCACCAGCCACCCCGCAAACAAACAGAGGATCTGCCAGCAACACCACCACCTGGGTCACCAAGCATCTCCACAATGTCCCATGGAAGTGTTCAACTCTCCATCTCCCAAACACTGGAGTGAAAGAGTAAGTTCCCCCCCTACCCACCTGCGAACCCTGTCCCTGAATGCCAGCATTTCAAAATTACTGGCCTTTGAAATGCTGCCACTCAGTCTGGTGGAGAATTTTAAAAGCCTTATGGCGGTGGCTGTCCCACAGTATGTCATGCCCAGCCGCCACTACTTTTCCAGGCGAGCCATCCCTTCCCTGCACAACCAAGTGGGGGACAAAATCAGGTGTGCACTGCGCTACGCCATCTGTGGCACGGTCTACCTAACTACGGATACGTGAACCAGTAAGCACGGTCAGGGACGTTATATATCTCCCTAACAGCACACTGGGTAAATGTAGTGGCGCCTGGGCCTGAGGCGGATAGCAGTTTGGCGCATGTCCTTCCACCACCGAGGATTGCAGGGCGCTTCTCTTTGCCTCCTGTTGCTTCCTCCTCCTACTCCACTTCCTCATCCTCTAGCCCTCCTTATCCGGTCAGCTTAACACCTTCACCACCAACTTCAGCACAGCCATGGGCAAACGACAGCAGGCAGTTTTAAAACTTATCTGTTTGGGGGACAAACCCAACAACGCGCAGGAGCTATGGACAGGCCTTGAACGAAAAAACAGGTGAGCGGTTGGTGCCAGTGAGCCTCAAGCCTGGGCTAGTGGTGTGCGATACTGGGCGAAATCTCGTAGCAGCTCTGGGCCTAGCCGGTTTGTCACACAACCCTTGCCTGGCACATGTGCAGAATTTGGTCGTGCAGAGGTTACTTAAAAATTACCTCTGCGTGACCAATATGTCAGAGCTGCTGCAGAAAGTGCGGGCCGTCTGTGCACGCTTTCAGCATTCTCACCCTGCTACCGCTCGCCTGTCAGTACTGCAGCGCAACTTCGGCCTTCCCACTCACCGCCTCATATGCGACGTTCCCACAAGGTGGAACTCCACCTTTCACATGCTGGCCAGATAGTGGAGTTATAGCTGCAGCACGCACCGGTGTGTCGCTCTGCGGAACAGCTCCACTTCACCACCAATGAGTGGGCCTCCATGCAAGACCTGTGTGCCTTGTTGCACTGTTTCGAGTATTCCACCAACATGGCCAGTGCCGATGAATCTGTTCTCAGCGTTACTATCCCACTTCTATGCCTCCTTGTAAAAACGCTTCGGGTGATGGTGGAAGAGGATGTGGCACAGGAGGAGGAGGAAGAGGGATAATTTCAAAGGGTTTCAGCTCAGTTATTCAGAAGTGGCTCCGAGGGTGGGTTCCTGCACTCATAAACGCCAGGAGCACAATTGTCCAGCCAGGGCACAGTTCTGGAGGATGCCGAGGTGGAGGATGGGGAGGAGGAACAGACAGAATAGACATCGATACCAGCGTTACCCATACCCGTTATACTACAGCACAATTGCTCATTGTTGTATTTTTGATATTTCCCACTCTTTTGGGGTGTACCCTAATAAAAAATAAAAATGTAAAAATTAAAACCAAAATCCAGTGTTGGCTACCTTCTGCTCCTCCACCGCCGGTTCCACCTACACAGCTACGTCCACCGCCTCCTCAACTCCCTACTCCATATGGACCTCCACCTCATAGATCAAGATTATTATTTTAAATTTTTACGTATTTTATTTTAAGTCATTTCAGTAATGTGCCTGATACATTGTTGGGTGACATTCCCAACCACTTATGTTTCAGGATGAGGATATAGGAAGACCACCGCACCAAGTCTCTGATGATGACAAAACAGAGGTGCCAACTGATTTGGCTTTCTGCAGATCGACAAGGAGGGCAGGGGTAAAGAGTGGGTGGAAGATGATGTGGAGGATGATGATGTACTAGACCCCACATGGAATCAAGGTAATGCGAGTGATCTGTCTCGTTCGGAGGAAGAGGTGGTGGTAGCACAGAGGCAACTGCACAGCAAAAGAGGAAGCAGGGTGAAAAGGCGCCTGTTACATTCTAGACATTTTACAATTTTTGCCGTGAATAAACCCCTGCTCTTCATAGGTGACAGGGACCTAAATTTACAAAAATTGTCTGCTACATTGTCAGGTGACATTTTACCAATTTTGCCGTATACAAATCCCCTGCTTTGCATAGGTGACAGGGACTTTTCTAATATTCGTCTTTAATTGACGCGCGCCCCCTCTTTTCATTCGATCCTTCCGCTTTAATAACCTGTCCCACATTTTAGCTCTATAACATTTCAGCCATTAATCTCCCTTGGATGTGTTATCCCTTTCTCACACTACCTCTCCGGTGTGGAACCCTGATTCCCCGCTATCCATGATCATCATGGTAGGTGCAGAAAAGAAAATCAAAAGTTGATAGAGACAATATCCAATTGGATCGTGGACATCATGGGGATGTGCGACATGGTTCAGCAGTATGTGTGCACACGCCTACACGTACTGACTGAAGGGTCTGCCCCCTTCAACTTCTGGGTCTCCAAATTGGGCACATGGCCTGAACATGACCTTTAAGCGTTGCAGGTGCTGGCCTGCCCTGCAGCAAGAGTATTGTCTGAACGTTTGTTTAGCACGGCTGAAGGGGGTTATAAAAAAAAAAAAAAAAAAAAATTTACAAAAAATTTGTAAAAAAATTGCACATTTCCAAGTTTCAATTTCTCTACTTCTCTAATACACAGTAATACCTCCAAAATTAGTTATTACTTTACATTCCCCATATGTCTACTTTATGTTTGGATCATTTTAGGAATGATATTTTATTTTTTGGGGGATGTTACAAGGCTTAGATGTTTAGAAGCAAATCTTGAAATTTTTCCATTTTTAAAATTTTCAAAAACCCAATTTTTAGGGACCAGTTCAGGTATGAAGTCACTTTGCGAAGGCTTGCATGAAAGAAACCACCCAAAAAATGACCCCGTTCTATAAACTACACCCCTCAAGGTATTCAAAACTAATTTTACAAAACGCCGTTAACCCTTTAGGTGTTCCACAAGAATTCATGGAAAATAGAATACAATTTCAATATTTAACTTTTTGGGCAGATTTTCCATTTTCATATTTTTTTTTACTTTTACAAAGCAAGGGTTAACAGCCAAACAAAACTCAATATTTATGGCCCTGATTCTGTAGTTTACAGAAACACCGTATATGTGGTTGAAAAACAACTGTACGGGCACACGACAGGGTGCAGAAGGAAAGGAATGCTATACGGTTTTTGGAAGGCAGATTTTGCTGGACTGGTTTTTTGACACCATGTCCCATTTGAAGCCCCCCTGATGCACCCCTAGAGTAGAAACTCCAAAAAAGTGGCCCCATTATAGAAACTACGGGATAGGGTGGCAGTATTGTTGGTACTAGTTTAGGGTACATATGATTTTTGGTTGCTCAACATTACACTTTTTGTGAGGCAAGATAACAAGAAATAGCTGTTTTGGCACCGTTTTTATTTTTTATTTACAACATTCATCGGACAGGTAAGATCATGTGATATTTTTATAGACCAGGTTGTCACGGATGCGGCGATACATAAAAAAAAAAAAGTATACATATTAGGCAAGTTTTACACAATGATTTCTTTTTTGAAGCAAAAAAATAATCATGTTTTAGTGTCTCCATATTCTGAGAGCCATAGTTTTTTCAGTTTTTGGGCGATTACCTTGGGTAGGTAGGGTCGCATTTTTTGCGGGGCGGGGTGATCTGAACTTTTCATTGATACCATTTTGGGGTGTGTATGACTTTTTAATCACTTTTTATTTAGTTTTTTGTAGGAAAGGAAGCGACCAAAAAATGTCGAATAGTCCATTTGGACGCTTTTTTCCGTTTTTGCTGTATGCAGAATATATTTTTATACTATGGGTGTTTTCGCACATTGCGACACTCATGATGTGTATTTTTTTTATACACTTTTTTTTTTATAGTTCTCATAGGGGACTATAACAATCAATCATCTGATTGCTATCATAGATTCCAATACACTTGCATTGAAGTCTATGATAATTTTACTACTTTCCTATGGAGCCCTATTACAGGCAAGGGTTCCATAGGAAATACTATGCAGCAGCCTCCTGTTATTCATAAAGACAGGGGCTGCTGCATTCACACTCCGGCTCCTCCGATCGCCACACGGGAGAGCCGGAGCACCACCGAAACTGCGCACTTAGGTGTCGTGGTCAGGACTGACCACAGCATCTGAGGGGTTAAATGTCCGCGATTGGCATTACTGATGGTTACATACCTGAGCCGCAGGTGTCTGCTAAAAGAAGCAGATGGCCACCCGTGGCTATGGCGCCCGCACTGGGCAGGAACGTGTGCCATCTTTAAACGCCTGCATGTACGGCGCTGGGTGTGAAGGGCTTAAAATGGGACCTGAACAGCAGGCCACCCCCTTAACTTTGACCTTCACAATAGCCTGCCAGTGAGTTCAACAGCATCCCACCCACTTGACAGTGACCTCCACATGGGCCCGCCCCCTTAACAGTGACCTCTACCGCACCCGCCCCTTAACACTGACCATAGGTTACAGACCCCTTAACTGACCTCCACAATTCCTAGCCCCTTTAATAGATACCTCCACAGTGACTGCCCCAGTATTCCACTCCCTTAAGTGACCTCCACTGTATCATGCTCCCTTAACAGTGACCCCCTAGTACTCCGCTGCCTTAATATTGACCTCACGGTACCCTGCTGCCCCTTTAATAGTGGCCTCCACATTCCCCTCCTATCTTAACAGTGACCTCCACAGCAACCTGCCCCTGAACAGTAACATCCACAGCACCCTCCCCTTTAACAGTGACCTCCATAGTGGCCGCCCCTTTATTAGTGACCTCCACAGTACCCCGTCTTGTTAACAGTAACATAGTAACAGTTTATAAGGCTGAAAAAAAAAAAAAAAAAGACATCTGTCCATCAAGTTCAGTCTGTTATCATGCAAGTTGATCCAGAGGAAGGCAAAAAAAAAAAAAAAAAAAAACTGTGAGGCAGTAGCCCATTTTCCCCACTTAAGGGGGAAAAATTCCTTCCCGACTCCAATCAGGAAATCAGAATAACTCCCTGGATCAACGACCCATCTCTAGTAGCTATAACCTGCAATATTCTATTATTACACTCCAGAAATACATCCAGGCCCTTCTTGAACTCTTTTAGTGAACTCACCATCACAACCTCCTCAGGCAGAGCGTTCCATAGTCTCACTGCTCTTACCGTAAATAATCCTCTTCTATGTTTGTGTACAAACCTTCTTTCCTCCAGACGCAAAGGATGTCCCCTTGTCACAGTCTGTTGTGCTTTTCCGTAGGTGTACAACTTTTTTATCAAAATATCCTAATTATAGTGGATTTGATATATAATAGGTCATATCGTGTTATATTCACCATTGTGTATGTATTTTAAAGTAGGCCGAAAGAGGTTCACGGAAAGGACACAGTTCAAATTATTTCTTGTTTCCTTACAGATTTATGACTGTGATAAGGATAGACACAACTGGTGCCAATTACCCCTACGGTTTAATGTCTATTGATGAAGCAGAAAAGACTTTAATTACTCTTACCGGTAATATGTTTTCCATGAGCCCATGACAGCACCTGTGAGAGATCCTCCCCCTTCCGGAGAGGAAACAGGAACTTCCCAGATCTTTAAATTGGTCCTCTGCCTTCCACCACTCAGTATTTGACAAGATTCCTGGGACCAGCAATACACCTATATACAGTGAAACTAAGAACACAAGCAAAAAACACAAGAAAAGGCATATCTCCTCTTTATATGGTTCAAATAGCCTAGGCTACTAAATTCCCGTTTCAGGTCTATTAAAACGTAACATTTATTTCATTTATTAAAGATAATATGAATCGGGGAATAAAGGAACATTTTTAACATTATAGGTGCAAACGGAAGAGGATATAGGTTACTTCACATATATATCCTGCCTGTCTATCTTTGGTTTACTGTATTTTGTTTTGCTGTGTTTTGCCTGCTGTATCTAGATAGATCGCATTATTGAGGACCATCTGTCAAGTCGCTTTTGACCACTCGCCTTTGTTTTGTTGTATATCATTTATCGCGACTCGCTGCCGCTTATATGTTTAAGTCCGGTGAGTCTGCAGTCACTCCACACTATGACACTTAGTCCTGCATGCACCTAGTCTAAAATCCGAATTGCAGCTCCCCCAACATGTTTCGCTACAGATGTGGCGTCTTCAGGGGAATGGAGCTACTGTCAACACGAATGCCTTGCAAGTGAGCGCTTATAACCACCGTGGGTGGATCGTTACCCATCCTGCAGCCTATCACTGCTGTGCATTCGTGTGACAGACGGGCAACCCAATCACCCGCCTCCGTCAGGGTTCGTTCGTCATATCATCGCATCATCTAGATGATCCAAACAAGAGCGCATGCGTGGGGACTTTGAGTCTCTTTCTAATCATAAGATCGTCCCACGCATGCCCTAGATGTTCTGCGCATGCGTATGGACTTAGGTTCTCGTGAGTTTATTTATCGTATTTTCGCATCTCCTACATATTTCGAGCTGCGGCGCATGCGTGGGAACTTCGAATCTCTTTTAAATCCCAAGATTGTTCTACGCATGTCCTGATTATTTGGTGCATGCGTCTGGACCTAGGTTCCCGCAAGGCCATTCGGTCGGGTCCAGGTATTAATTATATTCTTTCTTCTAAGTGCCCGCGCATGCGCAAGATCTTTTGTGATATTTCGAGACAAACAGCGCATGCGCCCAAACATCTAGACTCGTAAGTTCATACAGTACCATTACGTTAGATCAATATCAATTCTTCCAAGTCCCCGCGCCTGCTTAAATTTTTTTTCTTTTTTCTTTGTAGATTTCGAGACATCCAGCGCATGCGCCCGAACTTTGTTTTCTCTATGGACCTAAGATCATACAGCACCGTTATAGAGTGCTTCTAGGTCCCCGCGCCTGTGTGAAATCTTTTGTATTTGTATTTACAGGTTCCCTATATATATATATATATATTTCTATTTAGTTTCAGATGTGTTTCCCAACAAGGCGCTATTTCCACATAAGTGGAGACTTTGTTGAAGTCCTTCTTTATACATCTAAGTTGGTTACCTCCAGGTCCACAAATCTGCACTGGGGGTTATTCCCGGTCATACCAGTCTTCTGTGTAAACATAACCAGATGCGCTGGGACTTGTTTCTACTCATATGATTCCTCCTGTATATGTATGACGAATCGTGTCTATTATCCTTTTTTATCGTTAATTTTGAGGAAAAGGACATATATAGGGCTGGGTAGGATTATGGGTTGTTATCCTTCTTCCTCCTACAAGGTTATCTTTTCTTTTTACTACTGTTTCAAGATACTACTAGTGTATTTGGGGTTCCTCCAAATTTAGAATGCAAAGCTAAATAAATGCAGTAAAGGGAAATCCTTCATTCAAGCCCTGTGGGCTCATCGTGTCCAATCTGTGTATCCAGCGTGCCTCACTTTGTAGTAGTTTTTTATCAAGGTTACCCCCTCTTGGTCCCAGGTATATTTTCTCAATACCCCAGAAACGTAGGACGGAGCTCTTATTATCATGGAAATATTTTATATGCCTGGATATAGGTGCATCTTTTCCTGTTTCAATGGTGCTCAGATGACCCCAGATGCGGCATCGTAGCTCTTGTATGGTTTTGCCCACGTATAGTTTAGGGCATGGACAGGAGGCCAAGTATATCACCCCCTGTTTTTTGCAATTGATAAGTTGTCTTATTTCATACTTTTTTTTTATCCGCAGGGTTGATGAACTTCTTAATACAAGGAATATACTTGCAAAAAGAGCAGTCTCCACATGGCGATGAACCTCGATATCTCTCACCCGTTTTTCCAGGATTGGCTCCCTTTTCCATTAGATGGCTATGTACCAATTGGTCCTTTAAATTGGGGCCCCTTCTATACGCTACAGATGGATTTGGGGTAAGTACCATATTTAGATCCCTATCAGATTTTAGGGCTGCAACGATTAAATCGATGTAATCGATTATATTCGATAACTGGATTCGTTGTCGACGAATCCAGTTATCGAATAATCGCCGATTCGTTGCTATGCGGGCGGGCGGACGTTGCATCTTTATTTTACCTTTTTACAATGACGCTCCTGTAAAAGCCAGGCAGAGCGGACGGCGGCGTAACGTCACTCACTCACGTGACGCATTCATGAAGTGGGCGGAGCAGGTGCGTCACGTGAGTGAGTGACGTTACGCCGCCGTCCACTCTGCCTGGCTGTTACAGGAGCGTCATTGTAAAAAGGTAAAATAAAGATGCAGTGATTAGTCCGACTTATAAGCATCGGGGTCGGGGCTGTTATGGGGAGGGGGGAGGATCTGGCTATGGCACTGCTATGGGGAGGGGGGTCTGTGTATAGCACTGCTATGGGGAGGGGGGAGGATCTATCTACGGCACTGCTATGGGGAGGGGGGGGGGTCTGTGTATAGCACTGCTATGGGGAGGAGGGGGGTCTGTGTATGGCACTGCTATGGGAATGGGGATCTGTGCACTGTTATGAGGAAAGGGATCTGTGCACTGTTATGCCCATAACAGTGCACATATCCCCCTCTCCATAACAGTGCCGCCCACAGATCCCCCTCTCCATAACTGCGCCACCCACAGATCCCCCTCTCCATAACTGCGCCACCCACAGATCCCCCTCTCCATAACTGCGCCACCCACAGATCCCCCTCTCCATAACTGCGCCACCCACAGATCCCCCTCTCCATAACTGCGCCACCCACAGATCCCCCTCTCCATAACTGCGCCACCCACAGATCCCCCTCTCCATAACTGCGCCACCCACAGATCCCCCTCTCCATAACTGCGCCACCCACAGATCCCCCTCTCCATAACTGCGCCACCCACAGATCCCCCTCTCCATAACTGCGCCGCCCACAGATCCCCCTCTCCATAACTGCCCCGCCCACAGATCCCCCTCTCCATAACTGCGCCGCCCACAGATCCCCCTCTCCATAACTGCGCCGCCCACAGATCCCCCTCTCCATAACTACGCCGCCCACAGATCCCCCTCTCCATAACTACGCCGCCCACAGATCCCCCTCTCCATAACTGCGCCGCCCACAGATCCCCCTCTCCATAACTGCGCCGCCCACAGATCCCCCTCTCCATAACTACGCCGCCCACAGATCCCCCTCTCCATAACTGCGCCGCCCACAGATCCCCCTCTCCATAACTGCGCCCTCCACAGATTCCCCATAATAGTGTCGTCCCCAGATCCCCCATAATAGTGTCGTCCACAGATCCCCCATAATAGTGTCGTCCACAGATCCCCCATAATAGTGTCGTCCACAGATCCCCCATAATAGTGTCGTCCACAGATCCCCCATAATAGTGTCGTCCACAGATCCCCCATAATAGTGTCGTCCACGGATCCCCCATAATAGTGTCGTCCACGGATCCCCCATAAGTGTCGTCCCCAGATCCCCCATAATAGTGTCGTCCCCAGATCCCCCATAATAGTGTCGTCCACAGATCCCCCATAATAGTGTCGTCCACAGATCCCCCATAATAGTGTCGTCCACAGATCCCCCATAATAGTGTCGTCCACAGATCCCCCATAATAGTGTCGTCCACAGATCCCCCATAATAGTGTCGTCCACAGATCCCCCATAATAGTGTCGTCCACAATTTGTTTTAATATGGCCTTTGAACCAAATTTTTCAAGTAAGATCATATAAACCTCTCTGTTTTGTAATTTTGTCGTTTTTCCCAATTAATCGATTAATCGTAGAAATTAATCGGCAACTAATCGATTATTCAAATAATCGTTAGCTGCAGCCCTATCAGATTTTATTATGCCAGTGTTTTCTGAGTGCCATAGATTTCTCTATTGTATTCATCAAAGGTCCCTATGCATCTAATGACATCACTCTTTTTAGGGGGGACTTCTTTAAGGAGATCTTCTCTATCTACCCTGTTGGCTCTGCTATATGCATTTTTTAGGGACCTTTTTGGGTATCCTCTCTTCCTAAATCTTTGAAGAAGTTGTCCACTCTCTCTGGAGAAGGAGGCCTCATCCGAGCAATTCCGGCATGCCCTCAGGTACTGGCCTACAGGAATTCCCTTCTTCAGGGGAACAGGGTGCCAGCTGTTCCAATGCAGGTACCTATTCGTTGACATAGGTTTTCTATAGACCTCTGTTAATAACTGGCAACCTTCTGTCCTCTTTATTTTCAGGTCCAGGAACACAATCTCACGGTCCTGAATTTCGTAAGTGTATTTCATGCCTATATTGTTATACACCTTGTACACCTTTGGTAAGGTGTAGAATGTGGAGATCATTGGGTTTTTGTTATAGAGATATTGGTATTCATCCTTTGTTATAATGTTTTCTTGGAGTGCTTGTAGCAAATTTTTAAGTTAATTCAAATATTCCTTTGTGGGGTCGTTGGCTAGTGCCTGGTATGTCTTCTTATCTCTTGGGACAGGCATGTACAAACTGCGGCCCTCCAGCTGTTGCAAAACTACAACTCCCAGCATGCCATAATAGCTGTAAGCTATCCAGGCATGCTGGGAGTTGTAGTTTTGCAACAGCTGGAGGGCCGCCGTTTGGACATGCCTGTCTTAGTTTTAACACCATGTCAACATAGTCTTTTCTGTCTTGAATGACTATGTTGCCCCCTTTGTCACTCGGTTTTATTATGATACCATCATTCTTTTTGAGGGTTTCTAGAGCCTTTTGTTCCTGGATACTAAGATTTGGTTCTATATGGTCCTCATTTGCAAAGATTTAATGTCCTGCGTGACCAGCTGTACAAAGGCCTCTATTTCTTGGAACTATGTGAATTGTGGAGTAATTTTTGATTTTAGTTTTAATGTTGAGAAGGGGGGGGGGGGGCAGGAATAATCTGATGACCCTCACTCTCCTTCTGTAATGATTCCAACATCTCCACACATCTCCTTTCATTATCTTATAGTCTACGTCATCATTTGCTTCTTGTTTATGCACTTTATGCAGGGCCAGTTTTCGTGCAAAGAGGTTAACAGCCTTGATCCACAGAAACTTATCACACTGTGGGACCGGAGCAAAGGTAAGGGCTCTTTCACATCTGCGTTCTTTTCTTCCGGCATAGAGTTCTGTCGTCGGGGCTCTATGCCAGAAGAATCCTGATCAGTTTTATCCTAATGCATTCTGAATGGAGTGAAATCCATTCAGGATGCATCAGGATGTCTTCAGTTCTGGAACGGAACGTTTTTTGGCCAGAGAAAATACCGCAGCATGCTGCGCTTTTTGTTCCGGCCAAAAATCCTGAAGACTTGCCGCAAGGCCGGATCCGGAATTAATGCCAATTGAAAGGCATTGATCCGGATCCGGCCTTAAGCTAAACGTCGTTTCGGCGCATTGCCGGATTCGATGTTTAGGTTTTTCTCAATGGTTACCATGGCTGCCGGGATGCAAAAGTCCTGGCAGCCATGGTAAAGTGTAGTGGGGAGCAGGGGAGCAGCATACTTACCATCCATGCGGCTCCCGGGGCGCTCCAGAGTGACGTCAGGGCGCCCCAAGCGCATGGATCACGTGATCGCATGGCACGTCATCCATGCGCATGGGGCGCTCTGACGTCACTCTGGAGCGCCCCAGGAGCCGCGCGGACTGTAAGTATACCGCTCCCCGCTCCTACTATGGCAACCAGGACTTTAATAGCGTCCTGGCTGCCATAGTAACACTGAAAGCATTTTGAAGACGGATCCGTCTTCAAATGCTTTCAGTACACTTGCGTTTTTCCGGATCCGGCGTGTAATTCCGGCAAGTGGAGTACACGCCGGTTCCGGACAACGCAAGTGTGATCCGGATTCGAAGTTCCCACGCATGCGCCGCAGCTCGAAATATCTAGGAGACGTGAAAATACGATAAATAAATAAACTCACAAGAACCTAAGTCCATACGCATGCGCAGAACATCTAGGGCATGCGTGGGACGATCTTATGATTAGAAAGAGACTCGAAGTCCCCACGCATGCGCTCCTGTTTGGATCATCTAGATGACGCGATGATATGATGAACGAACCCTGACGGAGGCGGGTGATTGGATTGCCCATCTGTCACACGAATGCATAGCAGTGATAGGCTGCAGGACGGGTAACGATCCACCCACAGTGGTTATAAGCGCTCACTTGCAAGACATTCGTGTTGACAGTAGCTCCATTCCTCTGGAGACGCCACATCTGTGGCGAAACATGTTGGGGGAGCTGCAATTCGGATTTTAGGCTAAGTGCATGCAGGACTAAGTGTCATAGTGTGGAGTTACTGCAGACTCACCGCACTTAGACACATAAGCGATAGCGAGTCGCGATAAATGATATACAACAAAACGAAGGCGAGTGGTCAAAAGCGACTTGACAGATGGTCCTTAATAATGCGATCTATCTAGACACAGCAGGCAAAACACAGCAAAACAAAATACAGTAAACCAAAGATAGATAGACGCATGAGAATGAGGCAGGATATATAGTAACCTATATCCTCTGCCGTTTGCGTCCAACAGCACCTATAATTAAAAATGTTTTCCTTTTTCCAGATTCATATTATCTTTAATAAATGAAATAAATGTTACGTTTTAATAGACCTGAAATGGGAATTTAGTAGCCTAGGCTATTTGAACCATATGATTTATCCTGGGTCCTAGAAATATAAATATCTCCTTTTTGGCACAACATTTAAATATAGATTTTTTTTTTTTTTTTTTTTTTTTTTTAGGGAGGAAATTATGTAGGTGCTGTCATGGGCTCATGGAAAACATATTACCGGTAAGAGTAATTGAAGTATTTCCATTACGCCCCATGACATCACCTGTGAGAGATTAGACTAGATGACCATTAGGGAGGGACTACAGCCTGCAGCACCTTTCTCCCAAAAGACATATCCTGCACAGATGAAAGGTCCAATCTGTAGTGCTTGTAAAACGTAGAGGGGGGAACTCCACGTTGCTGCCCTACAGATTTTCTCAATGGTAGCGCACCCTTTTTCTGCCCAGGAAGAGGCTACCGCCCTAGTGGAATGAGCTGAAAAATCTAAAAGGTACCTGACTGTGAATATGCCAGACCTATCGCTCTCTTGATCCACCTGGCTAAGGTACGGCTTGTGACTTTCGAGCTTCTGTTCTGACCCTGAAACTGAACAAAGTTGGGGGGGGGTTTCCTAAAGCCCTTCGTAGACTCTAAATATGCACAGACACACCTTCTCACGTCTAAAGTATGAAAGGACTCTTCCCCCTCGTTCTTTGGGTCCTGACAAAGAGAGGGGAAAACTATTTCCTGAGATTTATGGAATACCGAAATGACTTTGGGCAGGAATGCAGGATCCATTTTGAATACAATTCTATCCTCCAGAATCTGAGTATATGGCGGGGAGGATGACAAAGCGGATAGTTCTGCTACTCGTCTGGCAGATGTAATGGCCACTAAAAATACAGTTTTATAGGTTGGCATCTTTAAGGGGATGTCTCCAAGGGGCTAAAACGGGGCCTTGGTTAGAGCAGATAGCACCAGGTTAAGGTCCCACGGGGCTGATTTAGATTTAACTGTAGGACATAGTCTAGAGAAACCCTTAATACATCTTTTGACCCAGGGATGAGTAGCTAATCTAAAGTCAAAGAGAGCACTCAGTGCCAAGACCTGAACCTTGAGAGTGCTAGGTTTAAGCTTTTTGTTAAAGGGCTTCTGTCAGCCCACTAAACCGTTTTTTTTGATCGTTTGTTTACTAATAATCCCTATACTGCGAGCTCTGCATACATAAGTTAAATAATCATTTGGTTCAGTAGAATTTGATAAAAAGCTATTTTTAAACTATGCAAATGACCTTGCTACCAGCAAGTAGGGCGGCTACTTGCTGGTAGCAGCCGCATCCTCCGATCCTAATGACGCCCCCTCCGCATTGTGATTGACAGGGCCAGGGAACGGAATCGTTCTCTGCTGGCCCTGCCTGTTTGCATTCAAAAGCCTGCGCCGCGGCCGTACCCATCTTCAATCTGCACAGGCGCACTGAGAGGCGGCCGCTCGCTCGGCCGCTCCATCCTCAAAGCGCCTGCGCCGATGACGTCACAGCTACACCCGGCGCGGGCGCATTGAGGATGGAGCGGCCGAGCGAGCGGCCGCCTCTCAGTGCGCCTGCGCAGATTGAAGATAGGTACGGCCGCGGCGCAGGCGCCGGATTTTGATTGCAAACAGGCAGGGCCAGCAGAGAACGATTCCGTTCCCTGGCCCTGTCAATCACAATGCGGAGGGGGCGTCATTAGGATCGGAGGATGCGGCTGCTACCAGCAAGTAGCAATTTGCATATTTTAAAAATAGCTTTTTATCAAATTCTACTGAACCAAAATGATTATTTAACTTATGTATTCAGAGCTCGCAGTATAGGGATTATTAGTAAACAAAACAAAAAAAAAAAAGGTTTAGTGGGCTAACAGAAGCCCTTTAAGACCCTCCTGCAAAAACCTCAGAATTAAAGGGATGTTGGGCGAGCTCAAGTCTAGGCCTGACCCTGCAAACCGAAGGAAGGTCTTCCATACTCTCAGATTTCGGAGGTGACCTTTTTCCTACTGGCTAGAAGAGTCCCAATCACTTGTTCTGATACGACCTCTGGACCTGAAGAATCGCCTCTCAAAATCCAGGTTGTCAGGTGGGGGTTCTTCACTTCCGGATGATGCAGAGGGCCCTGATATAATAGGTCCTGTCTTTCTGGAAGTATCCAGGGATCGGCTATTAATAGTCTCCTCAACCAGGCAAACCAGACTCTTCTCGGGCAGTACGGTGCTATTAGTATCACTGTTGCCTGCTCCCTCCTGATCTTCTGGATCACTCTGAGCAATAGGCTGATGGGAGGAAACGCATAGACTAGGTCCTTCCCTCATGGTTGTAAGAGCGCATCTGTGCCTATCGACTGATCCTCCCTGCTCAGAGAAAATAAACTTTCACACTTTTTGTTCTCTACTGAGGCGAATAGATCTATTGTGGGAGAACCCCATAGGGCTATTTTGTGAAATATCTCCTGATTCAGACACCAATTCGCCTGGCTGAATCTGTGCCTGCTGATTCTCTGAGCCTGTCAGATGGACCGCTGAGAGAGAAAAAGAGATTTCCCCTGTATTAGCAAGAAGATCCTGGATGCTAGCTGCATTAGCTGAGGAGATCTTGTCCCCCCTTGTTTGTCGATATAAGCTACTACCGAGACGTTGTCGGATAGGATCCAGACATGTTTTTGAGGCAATGATGGGAAACTTTCCTTTAATGCGCACAGGACTGCTCAACTCCCTGGCATTTTGGGATTGAGCACTCTGGGTTTTTGACCAAGGGCCTTAGAAAAAAACAAAACTGAATGGGTCCCCCACCCCCAAGGGGTTGTGTCGGTGGTTATTAGGGTGTCCTGTTTGAACCACTCTACTCCCTGACTTAGGTTCGGAGTTAGGGACCACCAAGTTAGGGACCAGGGTCACTGACCCCAGGATCACAATCTTGCGATCCAGGGATAGCAACTCCCCCGTCCCAATTGGACAAAATGGGCCCAATTCACATCTCACAGCAGGAATGCAAGCCGTCATCAGACCCAGAAAAGACATTGCTTTTCTTAGGGACACTTCCTTGGTTCTGCTGAAAGACCTGATTTTCTGCTGAATACCTTTCCTCTTGTCTACCGGAAGATCAGATTTCTGCGTCTGGGAATCTAATAAGATGCCTAGGAAAACACATTTGGAGGTTGGAATCAGGGACGATTTGTCCCAATTTATTAACCAGCCAAGGCTCATCCAGGTCCCCAGGACCTCCTGTATTTGAGATCTCAACACCTCTGGGGACTGCCCTACCAAGAGAAGGTCGTCCAGGTACGAGATTATAATGATGTCTGATCTTCTTATCTGTGCCATTACCTCCGCCATTAGCTAAGTGAAGAGCCTTGGCGCCTGCGATATCCCAAAGGGAAGTGCTCTGAACTGCAGATGGACAATTGATTCCCCCATCTTTACCGCTACCCTGAGGGATTTCTGAGATGATGGATGAATGGGCAAGTGACAGTAGGCATCTTTTATATCTATCGAGACCATCACGCAGTTGGGGGACAGATGGAGGACCGTGGAGGAGATGGATTCCATCCTGAATTTTAGTTAAGTCATATATTGGTTGAGACTCTTTATTAATATCAATTTATTATCAGTTGAAACGTCCCGTTGGGTTTGGGAACCAGAAATAGGGTCGAATAGAAGTTTTCACCTTGTTCGTTCTCTGGGACTGGTACAAGGAGTGCCTTCCCCAGGAGGTTGTTTATTTTCTCCATAAGTGCCGCCCGTTTTGGAGAATGTTGGTTTATGGAAGTAATTTTTATTGTCCTGGGTGGTAGCCTCTTTGAAGTCTAGGCGGTAGCCTTCCTCTATAATACTCCTTACCCAGGCGCTTGCAGTAATAGTTCGCCAGGCAGGAGAAAACGAAGAAAGACGACTGCCTACCTGGGGCCTGGCGTCATTGCTGAGAGGAACTCGAAGTCTGAGGTCTGGATTTAAACAGCAAGCTTTTTGATTTATCCGATCTCCATTCCCTTCTTTTCTTCTGATCCCCAAAACCCTTCCTTCTCTCACTATTCCGAAATGGCTTCCCCTGTCTAGGAAAGGACAGCGTTGGAAATCCTTTTTTCTTATCAGATGCCTTATCTAAAATATCGTCCAAGGCTGACGCAAACAAAAAATTTCCTTGACAAGGAAGGGCACATAGCTTAGACTTTGATGCTACCAGGGACCTTCTGGTTGAATTGGACAGTGCGGCCGCTCTAGCAGAAAATCTCAACACATCAGTGGAGGCATCAGAAATAAAGTCCACTCCTCTGGACATGGTTGGTATAGCTTCCAGAGGCTGATCCTTAGGAGTTTTGTTCTCTATATGGAGACTCTAGTTCCTCCAACCAGACTTTTAATGACCTTTGCACTGCTATATTCGGTTTAAAAGGCAGAAGTGGATGCCTCCCAATTCTTTCTTAAGTAGGCGTCTGCCCTTTTGTCCATGGGATCTTTAAGTGACCTAAATCCTCAAACGGAAAAGCCGGATTTATTTTTTTATTTTTTTTGCCACGGGGGAGTCTACACTCTGTACCTCCTGCCAAGCTGATATTTCTTGATCATCAAAGTGGTACTTTCTCTTAACCGCTCTAGGGATAAATAATTTTTTGTAGGGCTTCTCCCATTCACGTTTAATCAGGTCTTTGATACAGCCCTGAATGGGGAACACCCTAGACTTTTTTGGCTTTAGGCTTTCAAACATGAGTTCTGGCCTAGACCTGGACTCCTTTTCTGCCTCCAGCTCCATCGTGGATCTAACCGCTTTTAATAGTAGATCCGTATCCTCCACTCTGAATAACTGCTTCCCTGTCAAATCCTCAGAGGAGGAATCTGAGCTTGCAATGGCGCCCTCTTCAGAATCCATAGTATCCTCCACTATTGTATGAGCCTTCTTATGTCTTGATGAGCTAAGCAGGGATTTTTTAAGATGTTCCACAGAAGAACGAACTTCCTTTTTAACTAACTCCTGGATGCTTTGCAATAAAGATGGCGACTCGTCTGCTACTAACTTATCCAGACATGGTTGGCAACATGTTTTGGGGTAGGACAGGCCCAATTTACGCTTGCAAATTCCACACTCCTCAGCTCTCGTTTTGTGGGTAGCTTTTCTTGGGGCCATTTAACCTGCATTTAATAAAATAGTCCCACTCAGTCTAATTCTGACCACAATAATAACTCCCCAAAGGGAGATAGTGGGGGTTAACACCTCTTACCCCCAGGAGTACCATGCTGGATTCAGAAAGCTGCTCCTGCCTGTCTGTGCACAGTTGAACTTCCCCTTCTTCCTGCATGATGCTGCTTCAAGGGGGGCAACGCCCGCAATGTTTAGGCTCCTCCCCTTCCGGCCGATGGAACAGACTCGGCCTGCTGCAAATGAGAGGAGGAGATCCACCTCCCCCTCACTCGGAACTTCACCGGCTTGGCAAGGGACAACGAGGCAGCTACAGGCATCCCCCCATGGCGCTGAAAAAGGGAGAAAAACGCCGGGTTTCTCAGCGGCTCCTAGTGGAGACTTACACAGACAGGTCCCTCCACTAGGTTTGACTCCTTTTAACCCTAGAGGTCCTGCAGCCCCCAAAACAGACCTGAGAAGAAATCCTCCCATCTCTGGACAGGAAACAGGAAAGAACCGAGTGGTGGAAGGCAGTGGACCAATTTAAGGATCTGGGAAGTTCCTGTTTTCTGTCCGGAAGGGGGAGGATCTGTCACAGGTGCTGTCATGGGGCATAATGGAAATCTGTGATATATGTATACACGTATAGTGAACTTTAGTTTTTAGTATAAGATAATCAATAGGACATATGTATTGTATTACATATGTATGGTACTATATTATACATAGGGAAAAAGAAAGACCCATTAGAATGTGGGAGCTATCGACCGATATCTCAGATAAACGCAGATGTCAAGTGGTGGGCAAAGATCTTGGCTTAGTGCCTTAAAACAGTACGACTAGTTAGAACAACTAATTAGAGAACTCCAGTACCATACATATAATGCACTGGGGTCTAGTGTACAATACTATAACCAAAAAAGACCAACCAATAACCCCAAAGAAAGTTTGAAAAACATATATGCAGTTTAATTAACACATAAAATATACACAAAAATAACTTAAGGCACACTCATGGGAAGACAGGGGGAACCCAGTGTAGTGGGGAAATAATCCCCACTCTCGCACGTACCGTACTAACAAGGAGACGGACCAGAAAATCGTCAGCCACACAGAATAGTCTAATGTAAATTACCCAAGAATGACATACAATTGCAAGAAAAAGTATGTGAACCCTTTGGAATTATATGGATTTCTGCACAAATTGGTCATAAAATGTGATCGGATCTTAATCTAAGTCACAACAATAGACAATCACAGTCTGCTTAAACTAATAACACACAAATAATAAAATGTTACCAGCAATAAATTCAACCAAACGTTTCCTGTAGTTGCAGATCAGACGTGAACAAGGGTCAGGAGTAATTCTTAACCATTCCTCTTTACAGAACGGTTTCAGTTCAGCAATATTCTTGGGATGTCTGGTGTGAATCTCTTTCTTGAGGTCATACCACAGCATCTCAATCGGATGGAGGTCAGGACTCTGACTGGGCCACTCCAGAAGGGCTATTTTCTTCTGTTTAAGGCTTCGTTCACATCACAGTTCAGCCTTTCCGTTCTCCTGCTCCGTTTAGGAGCAGGAGAACGGAAAGGACGGATAAGCACATAACTGACACCAAACTGAGTCAAACGGAGCCCTTAGGACCCCATAGACTATAATGGGGTCCGTTATGTTTCTGCTCAGAAGATGATTTTTAAGCAGAGACAAAAGTCCTGCATGCACAACTTATGTCTCCGCTTAAAAATCATCTTCTGAGCAGAAACATAACGGACCCCATTATAGTCTATGGGGTCATCAGGCTCCGTTTGACTCAGTTTGGTGTCAGTTATGTGCTTATCGTCCTTTCAGTTCTCCTGCCCCTAAACGGAGCGAGAACGGAAAGGCTAAACAGTGATTTGAACGTAGCCTAAGCCATTCTGTTGTTGATTTACTTCTATGCTTTGGGTCGTTGTCCTGTTGCAACACCCATCTTCTGTTGAGCTTCAGCTGGTGGACAGATGACCTTCAGTTCTCCTGCAAAATGTCTTGATAAACTTGGAAATTAATTTTTCCTTCAATGATAGCAATCCGTCCAGGCCCTGACACAGCAAAGCAGCCCAAAACCATGATGCCCCCACCACCATACTTCACAGTTGGGATGAGGTTTTGATGTTGGTGTGCTGTACCTCTTTTTCTCCACACAGTCTTGTGTGTTTCCACCAAACAACTCAACTTTGGTTTCCTCGGTCCACAGAATATTTTGCCAGTATTGCTGTAGGTGCTCTTGTGCAAACTTTTTAGACAGCAGTGGCTTCCTCTGTGGCATCCTCCCATGAAATCCATTCTTGTTTAGTGTTTTATGTATCGTAGATTGGCTAACAGGGATGTTAGCATATGCCAGAGACTTTTGTAAGTCTTTGGCCCCATGCACACGGCCGTTGTTCACAGCCGTGTGCGGGCCGTGGAACCCCGGCCTGGATCCCTCCTGAGAGCAGGAGCGCACTGCGTCACTGGTTGCCATGACGCCATGCGCTCCCTGCTGCCGGCACAGTACAGTAATACACTGGTATAGATCGTACCAGTGTATTACTGTGCTGTGCCGGCAGCAGGGAGCGCACGGCGTCATAGCAACCAGTGACGCCGTGCGCTCCTGCTCTCAGGAGGGATCCAGGCTGCGGTTCCACAGCCCGCACACGGCTGTGAACAACGGCCGTGTGCATGGGGCCTTTAGCTGACACTCTAGGATTCTTCTTCACCTCATTGAGCAATCTGCGCTGTGTTCTTGCAGTCATCTTTACAGGACGGCGTAGCAGCAGTGCTGAACTTTCTCCATTCATAGACAATTTGTCTTACCGTGGACTAATGAACAGCAAGGCTTTTGGAGACACTTTTATAACCCTTTCCAGCTTTATGCAAGTGAACAATTCTTAATCATAGGTCTTCTGAGAGCTCTTTTGTGCGAGGCATGATTCACATCAGGCAATGCTTCTTGTGAAAACAAACCCAGAACTGGTGTGTGTTTTTTATAGGGCAGCTGTAACCAACACCTCCATTCTCATCACATTGATTGGACTCCAGTTGGCTGACACCTCACTCCAATTAGCTCTTGGAGAGGTCATTAATCTAGGGGTTCACATACTTTTTCCACCTGCACTGTGTATGTTTTACATGGTGTGTTCAATAAAAACATGGTAACATTTAACTCTTTGTGTGTTATTAGTTTAAGCAGATAGTGATTGTCTATTGTTGTGACTTAGATGAAGATCAGATCACATTTTATGACCAATTTGTGCAGAAATCCATATAATTCCAAAGGGTTCACATACATTTTCTTGCAACTGTATGACTAGATACATATCCAAATAATAGATGTGAATAGTATCAACTGCTACCACTGCCGTGTCACAGTAACCCATAAAAAACACAATGGCCAACCTACAGTTGCTTAAGGGCAAGAGGTCTGGTCGCAGCTGTACAAAAATATAAACAGAGCAAAGGCACGGCAATAGTAGGTATACTAAGACAATTACTGATACATGATCACACAAAGAACAAACATAGGAATGCATCAATTACCCATGATCTGTGGAAGCACCGGATGTCTGGGCAGAGCAGTACCTCGACTCGCGTTTCACCAGGAAAAGGCTTAGTCGGGAAGCCTTTTCCTGGCGAAACTCGCATCGAGGTACTGCTTTGCCCAGGCAGAGCAGATCTGAGACCACCTCAGAGGGAATGCCATGGACTGCTCCTACCCCCACCTTGGATGCGTCCACTTCTACAATAAACGGTTGTGACACATCTGGCTGCACCAATATGGGAGCAGAAGAGAAGCATTCCTTAAATCGCAAAAAAGGCTTGCAGCGCTGAATCAGACCATACAGAGACATCCGTCCCTTTCTTAGTCATGTCCGTTAAGGCTTTTACTATTGTCGAATAATTCTTAATACATTTTCGGTAATAGTTGGTGAACCCTAAAAACAGCATAAGAGTCTTCAGATTTTCAGGTCGATCCCAGTTCAATACAGCACAGACTTTCTCAGGATTCATTCGAAAACCTGAAGATGACAGCAGGTAGCCCAAAAACTGCACCTTGTGTACCACAAAAACACACTTCTCTAATTTTGCAAACAATTTATTATCCCTTAGGATCTGTAACACCTGTCTCACATGATTCTGATGCGTCTCCATGTCTGGAGAATAAATGAGAATGTCATCCAAATACACAACCACAAACTTCCCCACCAGGTGATGAAAGATGTCATTCACAAAAGGTTGGAAGACTGCTGGGACATTGGTCAACCCGGAAGGCATGACCAGGTTCTCAAAGCGCCCCTCGGGAGTATTAAAAGCCGTCCCTTCCTTGATCCTAACCAGATTATATGTCCCTCTTAAGTCCAACTTGGAGAACACCTTGGCACCAATAATCTGGTTAAACAAATCGGGAATCAAATGAAGAGGGCAAGGATCACAGATAGTAATCTGATTGAGTTCACGAAAATCCAGACATGGCCTCCATAAGACCTCCATCCTTTTTTGTAAAAAAAAAAAAAAACTGCAGCCACTAGAGACTTGGAAGGTCTTATGTGCCCTTTCTTCAAACTCTCGGCAATATATCTTTCATGGCCTGCCTTTCAGGTTCAGAAAGTATATACAACCTAAAATTAGGCAATTTAGCCCTGGGAATAAAATTGACAGGGCAATCATATTCCCAATGGGGAGGTAAATCCTGACATCCACTCTCAGAAAACACATCGGCAAACTCGGTTTTAAAAGAGGGTACAGCCTTAGTAGTAGCCACAGAAAAGGATGTATTGAGATAATTATCAATGCAATAGATAGGATTATTCTTGGTAAACCACGGTAAACCCAAAACCATAGGTGCAGGGAGACCTTCCAAGACAAAACACAAGATAACTTCTTGATGAAATGAAAGTCACCCAGTCTTAATTTGATATCATGCAAAACTTGTGACAAGCACCTCTGCGTAAGAGGGGCACAATCAATAGCAAATACAGGAAAGTATTTTTTAACCGCCTCCGGACCTCATAACGCAGGATTGCGGTCCGAAGGCGGCTGTCTCAGGCAGAGTCACGCATATATGCGTCATCTCGCGAGACGCGAGATTACACTCACATCCGGCCCACGCATGCGCATAGCGGGCCGGCATAAGTTAGAGGAGTATTTTGTCATCAGCCTGCCAGCCAATGATCGTGGCTGGCAGGGTGATGATTTTCAAAAAAAAACGAATCAGAAGCCAGTTAACACTTTATATTTATAAATATAAAGGTGTTAAATGGCTGCTGTGGTCGTTTGCTGGTCCTTTTCGTCGGTTGGTTCCAGCAGAGGAGCACAGATCACAGTGAGTACACACCAAACAAAACACATAGCCCCAGATCACCCCCCATCACCCCAATTAACCCCTTGATCACCCCTTGATCGCCCCTGTCAATCACCTAGTGAAAGGGAAAAAAGTGATCAGTGTAAACTGTCACATTTTTTTCCACTGGTATTGACTGTTGGGTTTTAGGATAGTTTAGGCCCCTTGGTTAAGTAGTTAGCGATAGTTTAGCGCCCAGACCACCGCACCGCAGTCACTGATTCGCTGATTAGCGTATCGCTAATCAGCATTTGTACTTTTATAGTATCTGTAAGTGATCAAAACTGATCACAGTCAGATCTATAATAGTATTAGTGTCACCTTAGTTCGCCCTCCACCCAAAACGCAGTGTTTGCCCGATCAGGCCTGATCGGTCGCCCACACGTGCGTTCACCAACGCCAACCCCGCCGCAGTGACAAAATTATTATTTTTTTGATCACTGCACAATCACTTCACAAGTGCTGCGGCGATAAAAAAAAAAAAAAAAAATCAGTTTTGATATTTTTTATCAATCACAGCGGCTTCCGGTACTTCGCTAGCCTCCCATTTGTAAGACAGGCTTGCTTTTTTTCTTGGGTAGTCTCAGGGAACACCCCCTTAATTTAGTTGACTAAATGCAAACAAGGGGTATTCTTCTGAAGAGGCCTACAGGCTTCTGACCCAGTCGGATGAGGAATGGGAACCCTCATCTGACGAATCCAGCGGGTCAGAATATGAACCTGTAGAAAGCAGTGGCAGTCTGACCCAAAGTTCAGACGAGAAGGTTGAGGTCCCTGATACCACCAGGCGTACCCGGCCCCGTGTTGCTACACCACAGGTTGCGCAGGATCTGCTTCAAGGGCAGCAGAGTGGGGCTGGCGCTGTCGGATTACGTGGTGAGGCATACACCAGCAGCGCAGCCCACCCTGGACCTAGTACCAGCACTTCCGTACAACATGGTGAAGTGGCGAGCACCAGAAGGGCAGTTGAAGCTGGTATGGTGGCACGTGCAATAGTTACCCCATCACAGCCACCGCACAGACAGGCCCGTAGAGCCCCTAGAGGTGCTGGCAAACCCTGATTGGCAGCCCCCAACTTCAGCCGCACCATTAGTTCCCCCTTTCACCGCCCAGTCTGGAGTTCGGGTTGAGACAGCTCAGATCGGTTCGGCACTGGGATTTTTTGAGCTGTTCTTGACTGCGGAGCTCTTGGACTTAGTTGTGGCAGAAACAAATCGATATGCCAATCAATTTACAGCCGCCAACCCAGGAAGCTATTATGCCCAGCCTTTCCGGTGGAAACCCATCCAAGTTTCCGAATTAAACATTTTTCTGGGCCTTCTCCTCAACATGGGTCTAACCAAAAAGCATGAATTGCGGTCATATTGGTCCACGAACCCAATTCATCACATGCCCATGTTCTCTGCTGCCATGTCCAGAGCACGAGTTGAGGCCATCCTGCGTTTCCTGTACTTTAGCGACAACAGCACCTCTTGTCCCATAGGCCACCCAGCTTTTGACCGGCTCCACAAAATTCGGCCCCTCATAGACCACTTCAACACCAAATTTGCAGATTTGTATACCCCTGAGCAAAACATCTGTGTAGACGAGTCCCTTATACATTTTACCGGGTGCCTTGGCTTCAAACAATACATCCCAAGCAAGCGCGCCCGGTATGGGGTCAAATTGTATAAGCTCTGTGAAAGGGCCACAGGCTATACACACAAATTTCGGATCTATGAGGGTAAAGATCAGACCCTGGAGCTGGTCGGTTGCCCTGACTACCTGGGGAGCAGTGGGAAGACAGTCTGGGACTTGGTGTCACCCTTATTTGGCAAGGGGTACCATCTTTATGTGGACCTCCTCAGGCATTTGTTCCTAGAACAGATTGGCTGCTGTGGCACCGCGCGACCTAGGCTCGTTACCACCCGTCTTGCAAGGGGGGAGAGGGCTGCCTTGTGTAACCAAGAACTGCTTGCGGTGAAAAGGAGTAAGCGTGACGTTTACATGCTCTCCTCCATTCACGCAGACACAACAATACAAATAGAACGAGCAACCAGTGTCATTGAAAAGCCCCTCTGTGTCCACGACTATAATTCGCTCATGGGAGGGGTGGACTTCAATTACCAGATGTTGGCTCTGTATTTAGTTTCCCGACGCTGGTATAAGAAGGTGTCTGTATATTTGATTCAATTGGCTCTGTATAATAGTTTTGTTCTCTACAGTAAGGCTGGGAGAACAGGATCCTTCCTCAAATTTCAGGAAGAGATCATCGAGAACCTCCTGTATCCAGGAGGTTCCGTGGCCCCATCCATCAGTGTAGCGAGCCGTCTACACAAGCGACATTTCCCCAGTGTCGTTGCCGGTACCTCAACCCAACCGTCACCCCTAAATAGATGCTGTGTCTCTAGGAGTGGAATAAGGCGTGACACCCACTATTTCTGTCCTGACTGCACTGACCACCCTGCCCTATGCTTTGGGAAGTGTTTCCGGAAGTACCACACACAGGTACACTTAGCATAGGGATTCCGTTACACAGGACAGGCACACAGGGCTATTAGGGCCCTTTCACTCACAGCTGCTGCAAACCTCTCCTTTCACCTGGGACAAAGTGCATAATGTACTTCGCCACATCTTTGGGCGATTTGCGCTTTGCACATTGTCCCATGGGGAAGGAGAGGTTTGTCCTATAAAAGGTAAAAAAAAAAAAAAATCCAAAAAAATCACCGGTAAGCAAAAAAGTTTACGTTCTGTTCAAAAAGTTAAATAAAGTTTATATGTTCTGTTCAAATGTTATTATAGAAGTTAATAAATTTATTGCGTTGCGGCCAGGTTTTTTATTAGCTGCAGCACTGATGTGCATTCTGACAGAAGCATTGCGCTGCTGTCAGATTACACAAAAGTAGGTGTATGCGGTGCTGCAAGACGAGATTTCTCCTCTGCAGTAAAAGATAAGTTTGCCGAGGCATATGAGCTAAGGGGGCGGCGGTGTTCATATGCTTTGGCAAACACTTTGTATATAAAAAAAAATCCCGGCAATGATTTATTCATCCACATCGATTGATGTGAATGGAGAAATCGGGTTTGCCAGGGCATACGAGCTAAGTGGGTTTGGATGTTGGGCGGAGCTCCTATGTCCTGGCAGACGCCTTTCCCCTCCTTTTTTTTTTTGGGCAGAGATTTTTTCATCCACAGTGATCGATGCGAATGAAGAAATCTGTGCCGTTCATTTTCTCTTTCAGCCCAGAGGCTGAACGAAAAAAATAATAATAATAATCTCATTACCCGTATGCTCAATATAAGGAGAATAGCAGAAACTCCTAATGCTGGCCATACATGTAATGATTGCGTAGACCCTCAAATGCCAGGGCAGTAGAAACACCCCACAAATGACCCCATTTTGGAAAGAAGACACCCCAAGGTATTTCGTGATGGGCATAGGGAGTTCATGGAAGTTTTTATTTTTTGTCACAAGTTAGTGGAATATGAGACTTCGTAAGGAAAAAAATAAAAATCATCATTTTCCGCTAACTTGTGACAAAAAATAAAAAGTTCTATGAACTCACTATGCCCATCAGCGAATACCTTAGGGTGTCTACTTTCCGAAATGGGGTTATTTGTGGGGTTTTTTCAACTGTCTGGGCATTGTAGAACCTCAGGAAACATGACATGTGCTCAGAAAGTCAGAGCTGCTTCAAAAAGCGGAAATTCACATTTTTGTACCAAAGTTTGTAAACGCTATAACTTTTATCCAAACCATATTTTTTTTTTTTTACCCAAACATTTTTTATCAAAAGACATGTAGAACAATAAATTTAGAAAAAAATTTATATATAGATATTGTTTTAACAACGCAGGCCGCGTAATTTATTCTCAGCCAGGGAGATTCGGTCCAGGTCATCATAGATGAGACCTAAAGCTCTGAAAAACCCATCTACTGATCGGAAAGACTAATCTGGTCGGCAGACAAAAAGCCCAAGACTGGGGGTCCTCTTTAAGCATGAAATAATAACACCCACTCTCTGGCTCTCGTCCCCAGATTAGTGTGGATGCAACTTAGGCCTCTTTCACACGGGCGTTGCGGGAAAATGTGCGGGTGCACCCGCGATTTTTCAGCGCGCGTGCAAAACATTGTAATGCGTTTTGCACTCGCATGAGAAAAATCGTGCATGTTTGGTACCCAAACGCAAACTTCTTCACTTAAAGGGGTTATCCGACTTAACAAAATATGTGTTAGGGCTGCTTTATATATCATTAAAGATACATTTCTAATGTACTCACTTTATTGATTTTGCGCTGTTTCCACACTGCTGATTTAGGTCATGTGACCCCGACGTCATCAACCCTTCTCTGGCACTGACGTCTCGTTTACAAGCTTCTCTCTGCTTGAGGGAGTGGCCTAGCTCTGTAAACAAGACGTCAGAGCCTCTGGTGCCCGCCCCCTCTCTCCAGCTGCCGCAATCTCATTAGCATATCAATAGAGCCGCAGGGCTGTCATTACCATACACAGGGCTGACTGTGCAAAACAGAAGCTCCTGTGTTTCACTGAAAGAGTGTACAGGAGAGCTCTGATTAGGAAAGGGTTACCCAGGTGCTGCCAGTCGCTGTATTGCTGTGATCCAGGAGCAGGAATGAAGGACAAGCAGCTCAGCCAATAAAAGGGAGAAGGCAAGTCAGGACAGCCAATCAGATGAAAGACCCTCCCTCCCTGCTGTTTACACTGGAGAGTAAAAGACATGTGCTTCTGCCTGGGCTCTTAGGTTTCCCGGCGAGAGGAAGGTGGTGGTGACTGCATTGTGTGTATGGAGGGGTGGGGGGGGGGGGGGTGACTGCATTGTGTGTATGGAGGGGTGGGGGGGGGGGGTGACTGCATTGTGTGTATGGAGGGGTGGGGGGGGTGACTGCATTGTGTGTATGGAGGGGTGGGGGGGGTGACTGCATTGTGTGTATGGAGGGGTGGGGGGGGTGACTGCATTGTGTGTATGGAGGGGTGGGGGGGGGGTGACTGCATTGTGTGTATGGAGGGGTGGGGGGGGGGTGACTGCATTGTGTGTATGGAGGGGTGGGGGGGGGTGACTGCATTGTGTGTATGGAGGGGTGGGGGGGGGTGACTGCATTGTGTGTATGGAGGGGTGGGGGGGGGTGACTGCATTGTGTGTATGGAGGGGTGGGGGGGGTGACTGCATTGTGTGTATGGAGGGGTGGGGGGGTGACTGCATTGTGTGTATGGAGGGGTGGGGGGGTGACTGCATTGTGTGTATGGAGGGGTGGAGGGTGACTGCATTGAGTGTATGGAGGGGTGGAGGGTGACTGCATTGAGTGTATGGAAAGGTGGAGGGTTACTGCATTGAGTGTATGGAGGGGTGGGGGGGTGACTGCATTGTGTATATGGAGGGGTGGGGGTGACTGCATTGTGTGTATGGAGGGGTGGGGGGGTGACTGCAGGGCTGCCATCAGAAATTTTGGGGCCCCTTACACAGCTCAAGGCCTGGGCCCCCCCTCCTACCCCGCCCCTTTAGAATCCATCCTGACTCCACCTCCCCTCCACCCCCAAGGACCTACCCCCAATTTCATAATTTTTTTACAACTACAAAGACAGTAAAAAGTGATAATCAGTGATTTCAGTAAGGAATTCGTTTTTGACCAAATAATATGAAGCCTGCTACCACGACAAGGTAGACTCTTTTAAGCAGGACCCTCCACTAACACTAACTACACTATCTGTTCTAATCTGCCCCAGCAATCTTCCCCTGGCACATTTAAAATAAAATAAAAGCACAAGGTTTACTGTTACAGTGTTATGGGGGGAATCTGTGGAGGACTTACTCTTATGGGGGGAATATGTGGATGACACTGTTATGGGGGGTAGTAGAAATGGAAGGCCACAGCAGCGTCTCACCAAAAAGCTTCTTTATTTAGGAACACTCCTCATAACAGGTCATACATCCTGTTATGAGGAGTGTTCCTAAATAAAGAAGCTTTTTGGTGAGACGCTGCTGTGGCCTTCCATTTCTACTACATGCCATTGGACCGCTTTGGATCTGCGATCTCCTGCTCAGCTGTTGCGCTATCACCATTTTGTGCTCTCCAGACGCCGCACGTGTTGCTGCTCCTGAACACATTTATCTTACCTACTGTTATGGGGGGATCTGTGGATGACACACTGTTTATGGGGGGATCTGTGGATGACACACTGTTTATGGGGGAATCTGTGGATGACACACTGTTTATGGGGGAATCTGTGGATGACACACTGTTTATGGGGGAATCTGTGGATGACACACTGTTTATGGGGGAATCTGTGGATGACATTGTTATGGGGGAATCTGTGGATGACATTGTTATGGGGGATCTGTGGATGACACACTGTTATGAGAAATCTGTGGATGACACACTGTTATGGGGGATCTGTGGATGACACACTGTTATGGGGATCTGTGGATGACACACTGTTATGGGGGATCTGTGGATGACACACTGTTATGGGGGATCTGTGGATGACACACTGTTATGGGGGATCTGTGGATGACACACTGTTATGGGGGATCTGTGGATGACACACTGTTATGGGGGATCTGTGGATGACACACTGTTATGGGGGATCTGTGGATGACACACTGTTATGGGGGATCTGTGGATGACACACTGTTATGGGGGATCTGTGGATGACACACTGTTATGGGGGATCTGTGGATGACACACTGTTATGGGGGATCTGTGGATGACACACTGTTATGGGGGATCTGTGGATGACACACTGTTATGGGGGATCTGTGGATGACACACTGTTATGGGGGATCTGTGGATGACACACTGTTATGGGGGATCTGTGGATGACACACTGTTATGGGGGATCTGTGGATGACACACTGTTATGGGGGATCTGTGGATGACACACTGTTATGGGGGATCTGTGGATGACACACTGTTATGGGGGATCTGTGGATGACACACTGTTATGGGGGATCTGTGGATGACACACTGTTATGGGGGATCTGTGGATGACACACTGTTATGGGGGATCTGTGGATGACACACTGTTATGGGGGATCTGTGGATGACACACTGTTATGGGGGATCTGTGGATGACACACTGTTATGGGGGATCTGTGGATGACACACTGTTATGGGGGATCTGTGGATGACACACTGTTATGGGGGATCTGTGGATGACACACTGTTATGGGGGATCTGTGGATGACACACTGTTATGGGGGATCTGTGGATGACACACTGTTATGGGGGATCTGTGGATGACACACTGTTATGGGGGATCTGTGGATGACACACTGTTATGGGGGATCTGTGGATGACACACTGTTATGGGGGATCTGTGGATGACACACTGTTATGGGGGATCTGTGGATGACACACTGTTATGGGGGATCTGTGGATGACACACTGTTATGGGGGATCTGTGGATGACACACTGTTATGGGGGATCTGTGGATGACACACTGTTATGGGGGATCTGTGGATGACACACTGTTATGGGGGATCTGTGGATGACACACTGTTATGGGGGATCTGTGGATGACACACTGTTATGGGGGATCTGTGGATGACACACTGTTATGGGGGATCTGTGGATGACACACTGTTATGGGGGATCTGTGGATGACACACTGTTATGGGGGATCTGTGGATGACACACTGTTATGGGGGATCTGTGGATGACACACTGTTATGGGGGATCTGTGGATGACACACTGTTATGGGGGATCTGTGGATGACACACTGTTATGGGGGATCTGTGGATGACACACTGTTATGGGGGATCTGTGGATGACACACTGTTATGGGGGATCTGTGGATGACACACTGTTATGGGGGATCTGTGGATGACACACTGTTATGGGGGATCTGTGGATGACACACTGTTATGGGGGATCTGTGGATGACACACTGTTATGGGGGATCTGTGGATGACACACTGTTATGGGGGATCTGTGGATGACACACTGTTATGGGGGATCTGTGGATGACACACTGTTATGGGGGATCTGTGGATGACACACTGTTATGGGGGATCTGTGGATGACACACTGTTATGGGGGATCTGTGGATGACACACTGTTATGGGGGATCTGTGGATGACCCACTGTTATGGGGGATCTGTGGATGACACACTGTTATGGGGGATCTGTGGATGACACACTGTTATGGGGGATCTGTGGATGACACACTGTTATGGGGGATCTGTGGATGACACACTGTTATGGGGGATCTGTGGATGACACACTGTTATGGGGGATCTGTGGATGACACACTGTTATGGGGGATCTGTGGATGACACACTGTTATGGGGGATCTGTGGATGACACACTGTTATGGGGGATCTGTGGATGACACACTGTTATGGGGGATCTGTGGATGACACACTGTTATGGGGGATCTGTGGATGACACACTGTTATGGGGGATCTGTGGGTGACACACTGTTATGGGGGTCTGTGGGTGACACACTGTTATGGGGGGTCTGTGGGTGACACACTGTTATGGGGGGTCTGTGGGTGACGCACTGTTATGGGGGGGGTTTGTGGGTGACGCACTGTTATGAGGGATCTGTGGATGACACACTGTTAAGGGGGGTCTGTGGGTGACGCACTGTTATGGGGGGGGGTCTGTGGGTGACGCACTGTTATGGGGGATCTGTGGATGACACTCAACCACTCTCAAACCCAACTGGTCAAACTTGTTAAATGGATCCCAAACACAATATGCACAATAACACCCCCCACCCCCTCCAACACTTAATTAACCCCTTCATGGCCTAAACATTTTTTTCAAAGCTGAACACAAAGCTAAATAGGGCTGGGTGGGCTGGCAAGGGAGGGGTTAAAAACAATAATGGAGGATCATGGCCCTGTGGGATAATCCAGAAAACAGCTTTGCATTTTACCCCTGAGCAAAGACCACACAACAAGTTGGACATGCAGTACTTTTAGTCCGGCGGCCTTTCGCCATGCACTGCCGTGCTGGGCCGGAGCTCCACCCCCGTCCCCATTATAGTCAATGGGGACGGAGCGGTGGTCCGGCGAAATAACGGAAGGACGGATCTGACAGGGTGAACAGCCTGTCGGATCCGTCCTGCCGCTAGTGTGAAAGTAGCCTTACAATCTCATGGCTTCTGAGCAACAGATCGCATGGTCTTCACAGTCATCTGTCACTTCTCTTATCTCTCTGCTCCTGTCCCTTAATCTTATCACTGCTGCAACAAAAGCCTCAGCCTCAGTGTAAACTGTTCTAGTGACTCAGGCTCTTTTAACTCAAAGAATCGAATGAGTCTCTAAGGGCTCTTTCACACCTGCGTTCTTGTCTTCCGGCATAGAGTTCCGTCGTCGGGGCTCTATGCCGGAAGAATACTGATGAGGATTATCCTAATGCATTCTGAATGGACAGTCCGTCCTTCAGGATGCATCAGGATGTCTTCAGTTCCGGAACGGAACGTTTTTTGGCCGGAGAAAATACCACAGCATGCTGCGCTTTTTGCTCCGGCCAAAAATCCTGAAGACTTGCCGCAAGGCCGGATTCGGAATGAATGCCCATTGAAAGGCATTTATCCGGATCCGGCCTTAAGCTAAACGTCGTTTCGGCGCATTGCCGGATCCGACGTTTAGCTTTTTCTCAATGGTTACCATGGCTGCCGGGACGCTAAAGTCCTGGCAGCCATAGTAAAGTGTAGTGGGGAGCGGGGGAGCAGTATACTTACCGTCCGTGCGGCTCCCGGGGCGCTCCAGAGTGACGTCAGGGCGCCCCAGGCGCATGGATCACATGATCGCATGGCACATCATCCATGTGCATGGAGCGCTCTGACGTCACTCTGGAGCGCCCCGGGAGCCGCACGGACTGTAAGTATACCGCTCCCCACTACTACTATGGCAACCAGGACTTTAATAGCGTCCTGGGTGCCATAGTAACACTGAAAGCATTTTGAAGACGGATCCGTCTTCAAATGCTTTCAGTACACTTGCGTTTTTCCGGATCCGGCGTGTAATTCCGGCAAGTGGAGTACACGCCGGATCCAGACAACGCAAGTGTGAAAGAGGCCCAAGTCGGATCTTTAGATTCTTTTAACCTGTGACTCATTCGATTCTTTCTCAGACTCCCTGCACTTGTGTCAGTGACTCAGACTCAGAGCTGCTAGTGCTTGCCTTGCCTCAGCTCTGATTGGTTGGTGGGCGGGGAGGGGAGGGGCTGGCAGAAGCAGCTTCCACTCTAGGATCAGATTACACTCCTCCCAAGTCCCTCCCTGCTGCCAGCGGCTCTGCTATTGTGTGACTCACTGACTCAGACTAAGCGGCTTCACACGGAGCGCTCAGTCAGAGGAATCGACTCCTCCGGTTCAGTGAACTGAATCGATTCAAATGAATGATTCATTCATGAACTGGACATCACTAGCAAGGAATGATCAATTGCCCCCCTCTAGCGATGCAATAAAGTTCAACTCAAGTCACTGACAAATGAGAGGGGGTAAAAAAAATTTTTTTTTTATTTTTTTTTACATTGGAACTGGCCGGGCCCCCCCAGGGTCTGGGCCCCTTACTGGAGTATCGGCTGTACCCCCCTGATGGCGGCCCTGGGTGACTGCATTGTGTATATGGAGGGGTGGGGGTGACTGCATTGTGTATATGGAGGGGTGGGGGTGACTGCATTGTGTATATGGAGGGGTGGGGGTGACTGCATTGTGTATATGGAGGGGTGGGGTGACTGCATTGTGTATATGGAGGGGTGGGGTGACTGCATTGTGTATATGGAGGGGTGGGGGTGACTGACACGGCATTGTCTATGGGGGGAGGGGGGACAGTAATAGTCAACCTAGATATGGCTATAATATAGCTTAGATAGATATAGGTGTCATATATGACACCTATATCTATCTAAGCTATATTAGATACATACAGCTTAGATACACAGAGCTGCCATGGAGCTTAGATACACAGAGCTGCCATGGAGCTTAGATACACAGAGCTGCCATGGAGCTTAGATACACAGAGCTGCCATGGAGCTTAGATACACAGAGCTGCCATAGAGCTTAGATACACAGAGCTGCCATAGAGCTTAGATACACAGAGCTGCCATAGAGCTTAGATACACAGAGCTGCCATAGAGCTTAGATACACAGAGCTGCCATAGAGCTTAGATACACAGAGCTGCCATAGAGCTTAGATACACAGAGCTGCCATAGAGCTTAGATACACAGAGCTGCCATAGAGCTTAGATACACAGAGCTGCCATAGAGCTTAGATACACAGAGCTGCCATAGAGCTTAGATACACAGAGCTGCCATAGAGCTTAGATACATAGAGCCTGTGTTTCTGCAATGTGACAGAATGATCTGTCTGTGTGAGCTAGGAGATGATCATGTGACTGGTTTATACAAAGTTAGGATGTGCAGAGCAGGGTGCGGGGAAGGTCAGATTGTTCACGCCCAGAAATATTAATGAGGCAGAGCTCAGGCTTTGTTGTTACACGCCCCCTCAGCATTGTACTTCAGCATGTAAACACGGCAATAACAGAACCATGAAGAGGTGTAAGTATGGGTTTTAACTTGATGAAATCTAGCTTAACCAAATTATATGTATATTCAGATGGGTTTTAAGATTTTTTATTTATTTTTTCTTAACTCGGATAACCCCTTTAAGTTCGGGTCTGGGATCGGTGTTCTGTAGATTGTATTATTTTCCCTTATAGCATGGTTATAAGGGAAAATAATAGCATTCTGAATACAGAATACAAAGTAAAATAGCGCTGGAGGGGTTAAAAAAAATATATATAATAATAATAATAATTTAACTCACATTAATCCACTTGATCGCAGAGCCCGGCATCTCTGTCTCCTTTGTTGAACAGGACCTGTGGTGAGCCTTCATTGCAGGAACAGGACCTGTGGTGACGTCACTCCGGTCATCACATGATCTATCACATGATCCATCACCATGGTAAAAGATCATGTGATGGAACATGTGATGACCAGAGTGACGTTACCACAGGTCCTGTTCAGCAAAGGGGACAGAAGAGATGCCGGGAAGCGCGATCAACTGGACTAAGGCGAGTTAAATTATTTTATTTATTTTTTTAACCCCTCCAGCGCTATTTTACTATGCATTCTGTATTCAGAATGCAATTATTTTCCCTTATAACCATGTTATAAGGGAAATTAATAATGATCGGGTCTCCATCCCGATCGTCTTCTAGCAACCGTGCGTGAAAATCACACCGCAGCCGCACTTTCTTGCGGATGCTTGCGATTTTCACGCAACCCCATTCATTTCTATAGGGCCTGCGTTACGTAAAAAAAGCTGAATATAGAGCATGCTGCGATTTTCACGCAACGCATAAGTGATGCGTGAAAATCAGCGCTCATGTGCACAGCCCCATAGAAATGAATGGGTCGGTATTCAGTGCAGGTGCAATGCATTCAACTCACGCATCGCATCCACGCGGAATATTCGCCCGTGTGAAAGGGGCCTTAAAGTACCATTTGCACGCTTCCCTAAACCGAATGAAATTATAACTCTCCCGAGAATCTATCCGGGAGATCAACTTTAGGTTCAGGACAGGTCAGGTAACCATTACTAGGATCAGCCAACAGTGGTCTCTGCATGTGTGAGACGGTCGAGCGGAGGTCAGCTACCTCCAGAGACAGCCCCTACAGCTGTCCAGTCAGTGCAGTGATAACATCCATGGCTAAACTGATACAGACCACAAAATGACGCAGTTATTCGGCGGTTTATAATGTCACGATCAGTGTGGGGGGGGGGGGAACTCCACACTGAACACAGGAAGTAAGGGGAACAGTAACTGGGCCTGGAAACTAGGGAAGAAACAGGTCGCCTCCTAAACAACCCTTATCCGGGCCCTAACTACCTATCAATATGAAAAGACCTTGAAGGTAGGAATAGTCATATGCAGGATACCTTATTTCCCTATAAGGCCCTGGAATAAGGTTAGGACCAGAGACAACCCATTCCTCCCCAGATGGACCAATGGAAGTCTCTGTCTCAGGCATAGATACAAACAACAGGGAATATAACAAACACAATACAAGAAAAGACAAGACTTAGCTTAAAGTAGAAAACTGGCAACTCCAGAAGCACCACAAAGTACAACCAATCAGCTAGTAAGAAGACAGGAAGAAAATCTACAAACTGCACCTCCAAGAGTGAGAAGTGGCTACTTATGGGGAAGGTAAATTACCAACAAGCAACACCTGAAGCAAGGGGTGTGGCATTCACCAAAACAGAGACACAATAAGATCCACAAGGAACTTGTCAATTTAACCCACGTGTTGCCAGTCTCTCTGATCTCCTGGTACCTGCCACGGAAACATCCGTGACACCGACCTACACATATACTATAAGGTGTTAGCCCAGCGGTCCGTGCTGCCCCTACCCGCGGGCATGGCTGCTTGGCTCTCCCTTTCCTTTCTGCTGCCATGCTGACAACCGCGGGCAGCAGGTACCTTAACTGTTGTATCTGTGCTCCATGCCACAGTTTACTTCCTGCTGGAGACCTGCACTGTTTGTTAGAGCTTGCATGGGTGTGTCTCTCTTCCTTGTGAGCCCTGCTGGAGACCTGCACAGTTTGTTAGGGCTTGCATGGGTGTGGCTCTCTTCCTAGTGAGCCAGCATGTACGTTCCCCCCTGTCTCATCAGCCTATGGCTGGATTGCAGGAAATATTTAAGGCGCTTCCTGACCCAGGAAGATGCCTAAGCATCTCATGGTCACTAGCTCGTCTAGCTCCTAGTGTGAAGTTGTTTTTGAAGTTCTGCTTTTCTGTGTACCGGACCCTGCTTTTGGATTTATTGGATTTTACTTGTTTGCCGCCTGCCTCTGACCTTGGACTTCGCTAATGGACTTTTGCTTGATCGCTGCCTGCCCTGACTTCGGACTTTCTAACCACGTTTCCCCTAGGTGCTTGCACCGGTATTGTCACGGGGCGCCGCCGACGCACTGACTCTTCGCAGCACCGACGAGGCCCGCCTTTGTACAGGAGCAAGGACGCGTGCAGCATCCTTGTCTCCTAGGTGATAGGGGGCCGGACAGACCCGGCCACGCATGTCTCCTCAGCGCGGCCTGCATCCTTTGTTCCCCCAGCAATCTGATGAAGCTTGAGCACCGAGGTGGGCACTCGGTGCTCAGCCACGAAAAGCAAGGCGAGTCATGTGACGCTGGCCACGTCACATGACCCCTGCCACTCAGTATTTAAACAAGCAGCCTGCTGGCAACAGGTTGCCCGTTATTTAGGTTCTGCTGTGATTTTGCATAACTGGCATAAATAAATGGCCTAGGACACTCCCTTCAACTAACTTGTGACAAAAAATAAAAACTTCCATGAACTCACTATGCCCATCATGAAATACCTTGGGGTGTCTTCTTTCCAAAATGGGGTCACTTGTGGGGTAGTTATACTGCGCTGGCATTTTAGGGGCCCATATGCGTGTGAAGTAGTTTGCAATCAAAATGTGTAAAAAATGGCCTGTGAAATCCGAAAGGTGCTCTTTGGAATGTGGGCCCCTTTGCCCACCTAGGCTGCAAAAAAGTGTCACACATGTGGTATCGCCGTACTCAGGAGAAGTTGGGGAATGTGTTTTGGGGTGTCATTTTACATATACCCATGCTGGGTGAGATAAATATCTCAGCAAAAGACAACTTTTCCCATTTTTTTATACAAAGTTGGCACTTTGGTGCCAACTTTGTTAGCCCAGCGGTCCGTATCTGGTGGGGTAACTACTGCACGTGCCACCGTACCAGCTTCAACTGCCCTTCTGGTGCTCGCCATTTCACCATGTTGTACGGCAGTGCTGGTACTAGGTCCAGGGAGGGCTGCGCTGCTGGTGTATGCCTCACCACGTAATCCAACAGCGCCAGCCCCACTCTGCTGCCCTTGAATCGGATCCTGCGCAACCTGTGGTCTAGCAACACGGGGCCGGGTACGCCTGGTGGTATCAGGGACCTCAACCTCCTCGTCCGAACTTTGTGTCAGACTGCCACTGCTTTCTACAGGTTCATATTCTGACCCGCTAGATTCGTCAGATGAGGGTTCCCATTCCTCATCCGACTGGGTCAGAAGCCTGTAGGCCTCTTCAGAAGAATACCCCCCGTTTGACATTTGGGCTACTAAATTTAGGGGTATTCCCTGAGACTACACAAGAAAAAAAGCAAGCCTGTCTTACAAATGGGAGGCTAGCGAAGTACCGGAGGCCGCTGCGGTTGATAAAAAATATCAAAACTGATTTAGTGGAAAAAAAAGTGACAGTTTACACTGATCACTTTTTTCACTTTCACTAGTGATTGACAGGGGCAAGAAGGGGTGATCAAGGGGTTAATTGGGGTGATAGGGGGTGATCTGGAGCTAAGTGTAGTGTTTGGTGCTGCTCACTGTGATGCCTGCTCCTCTGCTGGAACCAACCGACAAAAAGGACCAGCAGAGGAGCAGGGAAGCCATTTAACACATCATATTTACAAATATGATGTGTTAACTGGCTTCTGAATGGCGATTTTAAAAATCGCCGGCCTGCCAGCCACAATCATTGGATGGCAGGCTGGTGACGTGATCCTCCTCTAACTTTTGCCAGCCCGCGATGCGCATGCGCGGGCTGGCTAAGCGCGTCATCTCGCGTGACTGTGCGCAGAGCTGCCGCCTCCGGACCGCGATCCTGCGTTAGGCGGTCCGGAGGCGGTTAATGATCTGAAACCTCCATACAAATGTCGGCTCAGATTTGAGTGCAAGCTGCTGGCTTTAAAACAATCTACAGAAAAATATAGAACATCTTCACTTCTACCATGTTTGCTACCTCTGGAATATTGTCATAATGTAGAGAAATGGCGATTTGCATAAAGTCAGAAAACAAACACGCATGCACTACTAAAAAAGTTACAATATCATCCAAAATAAACAATTTTGCATCGGAGGTGCCAATAGAAATGCTATACAACACAGCATGTTGCAGTATTTTGTTCAGCAAATTGAAGGACACTATGACAGATATCCCATTACGGTGAGGGTATGTTCACACAGCTGAAATCGGCCACTGATTCGGCAGCGAAACAGGCATTTTCAGCTGCTAAATACACAGAACAGTTTCCCTATTGACCTTTTGCATACAGTGTAAAAATCTCAGTCTCAGAAGTAATGTTACTTCTTTGAAGCAGATTTGATTGTGGATTCCATATACAGGTAAGTAAGAAGGGAATCAGGAAAAGCTCAACCAAAGGCCTCATGTACACAACCGTTGTTCTGGTCCGCATCCGAGCCACAGTGCGGACCCATTCACTTCAATGGGGCGACAAAAGATGTGGACAGCACTTTGTGTGCTGTCCACATCCGTTGCTCCATGACGTAGCCCCGCAAAAAAAAATATAACATGTCCTATTCTTGTCCGTTTTGCGGACAAGAATAGGCATTTCTACAATGGGGCCCCAGTTCCGTTCCGCAAATTGCCTTCTGTGTTTTGCGGACCGCAAAAAACGGAACGGTCATGTGCAAGAGGCCAAACTATTATACCAAAACCAAATTGGGCCCCGTTCACAGTCACATTTAGATTCTGGTAGCCTGATCCTTATTCCTCAGCTGGAAAATAAAATGTAACTGAACTTACCAGAGATTACCATATTTGGCATTGCTGGATACAACGGTGTACCACCAGATCCCCATTGACTATAATGGGATCCAATAGTGATCCGGCCACTTTTCTGGCGTTTGTGCAGTATCAGGATGCCACAGATGTGAACCCAGCCTTATAAATTTGCCACCAACAACAACCTGTTTTCAGCTACGATCTACTACTACTTATTTTTCTGCCAAGGATTTTAGCCATGTGAACATACCCTCAAAAGAGTCCATCATGTGACAGATACAGCACTGTCTGTCTTAATTTATCTGGTCCTTTAACTGAACAGAAGCGTTTAAAGAGAACCTGTCATCAACTTTATGCTGACCTCACTGAGGCCATCATAAAATAGTGACAGAAATGCTGATTTCAGCAGTATGTCACTCATGAGCTAAAAGTAAGTGGTTGCTGAGAACCAGCATCATTATCATTGCAGCACAGGCCTTGAATAAAGTCAGATCTACCTGAGAAGAGTCATGGTTATTCCGAATCTCTGATGGTTATCCCCATCTGCTGATGATTGGCAGTTGTTTCCTAGAGAGATGGGGAGAAAACTAGATGGAAGACTGTTAATCATCAGGAGGTGGGCAGGGAGAGCAGGAATTCATGAATAACCATGACTCTTCTCAGGTGGCCATGACTCTTTTCCAAGCCATGTGCAATGATTGTGGTGTTGGTTCTTAGCAACCACTTACTTTTAAATGACAGACCGCTGAAATCAGTATGGGCAGCATAAAGTTGATAACAGGTTCCTTTTAACTTACCATGGAGATGTGAACATTGCCTAAGGCCAGACATGCAGCCTGTCAGTGAGAGGTCCCATCCAGAGCTGGTCTCCTGATATGACTGCACAGCATTAGGGCTTATGCACAAGACTGTGCGGACCATATGTGGAACTATTCATTTCAATAGGTCCGCAAAAAAAACAGAAGTTACTCCGTGTGATTCCATTTCCATATGTCTGTATTTCCGTTCCACAAAAAAAATAAAACATGTCCTATTATTGTCCGCATTACAGACAAGGATATGACTGTTCTATTAGGGGCTAGCTGTTTTGTTCCGCAAAATACGGAATGCACACGGACGTCATCCGTATTTTTTTGCGGACCCGTTTTTGCGGACTGAAAAATATATACGGTCATGTGCATGAGGATTTATACCGATTTATAATGGTGTGTGGCCCTGTGTTGTATTACACTAACAACATTTTGTTATATCACTATAGTAATCACTTGCCCCTATAAAAAAAATCATTGTTCCCGAGCAGCAGACCGCTGTTTACACAGCGCGATCTCCTGCACAGAAATGAGAATTTTAGGTGGCGGATAAAAGACATGATCACTCAATGAACGAGCATTTGCCGGCTCAAGTGATTGATAGCACCTTTCACACAGGCCAGTTATTGGGAACAAGCGTTTCTACAGATGCTTATCCCTGATAATTAATCTGATTATCCATAGGTGTAAAAGGACCTTAAAGGGGTTGTCTCACTTCAGTAAGTTGCATTTATTATGTAGAGAAAGTTAATACAAGGCACTTATTAATATATTGTTTTTATCCATATTGCTTCCTTTGCTGGCTGGATTCATTTTTCCATCACACTATACACTGCTTGTTTCCATGGTTACAGACCACCCTGCAATCCATCAGTGGTGGCGGTGCTTGCACAATATAGGAAAAAGCATCAGCCTCTCTGGTGATGGGAACACACATAGGCTAGTGCTTTTTTCTTATAATGTGCAAGCACGACCACCACTAATGGATTGCAGAGTGGTCTGTAACCATGGAAACGAGCAGTGTATAATGTGATAGAAAAATGAATTCAGCCAGGAAAGGAAGCAATATGGATAATAACAATATATTAGCAAGTGGCTTGTATTAACTTTTTCTATATGAGAAATGCCACTTACTGAAGTGAGACAACCCCTTAAAAGGGATTGTCTCATCTGAGACAATGGGGGTATATCGCTAGGACCGCAGTCCTACAGCCACCACTGGACATCAGTGATGATCGCTGGATAAGAACCACCTTGATAAAATCATATCTATGAGCCTAAACCTTTATTTTTATACATAATGGGCTAGAATGCAGAAAGTGGGGGGAAAAAACTGCCTTTGCTGCCCATGGCAACCAATCACAGCACAGCTTTCATCTCCCAGTGTATGGCTATACATATTGGGGGAGATTTACACTAGCGTTCAGAGATCTGGCAGGATGTCACAGCTCTCTGGGTTCGGCATTGCCAAACGCTGCCTGAACGCCTGCTAGCCCCATTAACTACAATGGGGACTGGAGAAGATTCGGCCAGACTTAAAGCACAAGCAGCAGTATTCGTCTGGCTGATTCTCTGCATTTTTGCTGGGTTGCAGCTGGATGGAGCCGGCAGGCATTCAGGTAGTGTCTGGTAATGCAGAACCCAGAGAGCTCTGAACACTAGTGTGAAACTAGCCTTAGTTGCCTATAGCAACCAATCAGATTCCACTTTTCGTTTTGCAGAACTGCTTGAAAAATGAAAGGTGGAAGATAATTGGTAGTTAAGGGCAGCAAAGCCAGTTTTGCAGGAAGCTTGTAACCTGGCAGTGTCCTTTACCTAAATCAGGTGGGTGAAAACTCATCCAATGCATCTGAACTATAAATGCTGCAGATTTTCGACACAAAATTACGCTGCAGAGAAAACGTAGTACTTACAACAGGTGTGGCCTTCAATCAAAAAATAAAGCTACACTCTGGGCATCAAAGACAGCTTTTCTTTTAGACACTTTAATAAATGTTCCCAATGTGACTCTTGGATTACATCTGCATTTTCTATTTCTGTTCTGGAGTATAAAAGAAATAGCAGAAAAATAGTAGGGGGGGGGGGGGGGGGGCGACCAATAGTACTAGAAGCCAACATAATAGATGTATAGTGTTCTCGTAGATCAGCGGTCACACATTTCACAAGCATTCTGGGATCATCACTAGTCTCCAGTGTCCCTGCAGCCAAGCCATGTCAACAGAGAAGTCTACCACTAACCCAAAATGCTACATTCTAGGACAGTGATGGCGAACCTATGGCTCAGAGCCCTCTCTGTGGGCACCCGCACTCCGGAAAAAGTCTATGGTGTACAACAGGGATCAGCAACCTCCGGCACTCCAGCTGTTGTGAAACTACAATTCCCAGCATGCTCCATTCATTTCTATGTGAGTTCTTAGAAGAGCAGAGTAAGTATGCATGCTGGGGGTTGTAGTTTCACAACAGCTGGAGTGCCGGAGGTTGCCTACCCCTGGTGTACAATATGCCTTAGACCAGGGGTGTCAAACTCTAATTCATCGGGGGCCACATCAGCAGTTTGGTCACCGTCAAAGGGCCGGTTGTATCGGACTTATGGGGGGGGATCTGTGGTGACACTTATGGGGGGGGGGATCTGTGGCGACACTTATGGGGGGGGGGATCTGTGGCGACACTTATGGGGGGGGGATCTGTGGCGACACTTATGGGGGGGGGGATCTGTGGCGACACTTATGGGGGGGGGATCTGTGGCGACACTTATGGGGGGGGGATCTGTGGCGACACTTATGGGGGGGGATCTGTGGTGACACTTATGGGGGGGGGATCTGTGGTGACACTTATGGGGGGGGGGATCTGTGGCGACACTTATGGGGGGGGGATCTGTGGCGACACTTATGGGGGGGGGGATCTGTGGCGACACTTATGGGGGGGGGATCTGTGGCGACACTTATGGGGGGGGGGGGATCTGTGGCGACACTTATGGGGGGGGGGGATCTGTGGCGACACTTATGGGGGGGGGGGGATCTGTGGCGACACTTATGGGGGGGGGGGATCTGTGGCGACACTTATGGGGGGGGGGATCTGTGGCGACACTTATGGGGGGGGGGGGATCTGTGGCGACACTTATGGGGGGGGGATCTGTGGCGACACTTATGGGGGGGGGATCTGTGGCGACACTTATGGGGGGGGGATCTGTGGCGACACTTATGGGGGGGGGATCTGTGGCGACACTTATGGGGGGGGATCTGTGGCGACACTTATGGGGGGGGGGATCTGTGGCGACACTTATGGGGGGGGGATCTGTGGCGACACTTATGGGGGGGGGATCTGTGGCGACACTTATGGGGGGGGGGATCTGTGGCGACACTTATGGGGGGGGATCTGTGGCGACACTTATGGGGGGGGGATCTGTGGCGACACTTATGGGGGGGGGATCTGTGGCGACACTTATGGGGGGGGATCTGTGGCGACACTTATGGGGGGGGATCTGTGGCGACACTTATGGGGGGGGATCTGTGGCGACACTTATGGGGGGGGATCTGTGGCGACACTTATGGGGGGGGATCTGTGGCGACACTTATGGGGGGGGATCTGTGGCGACACTTATGGGGGGGGATCTGTGGCGACACTTATGGGGGGGGATCTGTGGCGACACTTATGGGGGGGGGATCTGTGGCGACACTTATGGGGGGGGATCTGTGGCGACACTTATGGGGGGGGATCTGTGGCGACACTTATGGGGGGGGGATCTGTGGCGACACTTATGGGGGGGATCTGTGGCGACACTTATGGGGGGGGATCTGTGGCGACACTTATGGGGGGGGATCTGTGGCGACACTTATGGGGGGGATCTGTGGCGACACTTATGGGGGGGGATCTGTGGCGACACTTATGGGGGGGGATCTGTGGCGACACTTATGGGGGGGGATCTGTGGCGACACTTATGGGGGGGGATCTGTGGCGACACTTATGGGGGGGGATCTGTGGCGACACTTATGGGGGGGGATCTGTGGCGACACTTATGGGGGGGGATCTGTGGCGACACTTATGGGGGGGGATCTGTGGCGACACTTATGGGGGGGATCTGTGGCGACACTTATGGGGGGGGGATCTGTGGCGACACTTATGGGGGGGGGATCTGTGGCGACACTTATGGGGGGGGGATCTGTGGCGACACTTATGGGGGGGGGGATCTGTGGCGACACTTATGGGGGGGGATCTGTGGCGACACTTATGGGGGGGGATCTGTGGCGACACTTATGGGGGGGATCTGTGGCGACACTTATGGGGGGGGGATCTGTGGCGACACTTATGGGGGGGGGATCTGTGGCGACACTTATGGGGGGGGGATCTGTGGCGACACTTATGGGGGGGGATCTGTGGCGACACTTATGGGGGGGGATCTGTGGCGACACTTATGGGGGGGGATCTGTGGCGACACTTATGGGGGGGGGATCTGTGGCGACACTTATGGGGGGATCTGTGGCGACTATGGGGGGGATCTGTGGCGACACTTATGGGGGGGGGATCTGTGGCGACACTTATGGGGGGGGATCTGTGGCGACACTTATGGGGGGGGGATCTGTGGCGACACTTATGGGGGGGGATCTGTGGCGACACTTATGGGGGGGGATCTGTGGCGACACTTATGGGGGGGGGATCTGTGGCGACACTTATGGGGGGGGATCTGTGGCGACACTTATGGGGGGGATCTGTGGCGACACTTATGGGGGGGATCTGTGGTGACACTTATGGGGGGGGATCTGTGGTGACACTTATGGGGGGGGATCTGTGGTGACACTTATGGGGGGGATCTGTGGGTACTTACAACTACAAGCGCTCGCCGAGACTGAGAGGAGGGAGGAGGCAGGAGGCAGGCCGGGAGGACAGGCGCTGGCAGCGTGAGTCATACATCATGCGCCCACGCCTCCTGCTTCATTCATAAAGTGGGCGGCGCAGGCGCGTGACGTATGACTCACACTGCCAGCGCCCAGCCTGCCTCCTCCCTCCTCTCAGTCTCGGCGAGCGCTTGTAGTTTTATTATCACTTCCTGCAGGGGCCGTCTGCAGGAAGTGATAATAAAAGGTGAAGGCTGGCGGCGGGCCACATGACAAGGTCTGGCGGGCCGGATTCGGCCAGCGGGCCTTGTGTTTGACACCCGTGCCTTAGACTTTTCCTGCCATTCATCAGCGCAGACGCACTATGAACAGCACAGGCAGCGCACTGAATGTAGGCAGGCTATTATAGCTAAATAATAAAGTAAATAGAGGATATACTATATTGGACTATAGTATCCAGGTTAAATTGCTTTGTTGGCACTTTGCAATAAATAAGTGGGTTTTGGGTTGCAGTTTGGGCACTCTGCCTTTAAAAGGTTTACCATCATTGTTCTAGGACAAAATAAATAAAATCAACAGTAGCAATCCCCAGTTGTGATCTACCACTGGAATAAACAAACAGAATACTGTGACATCCCCCTCCTAACCAGACCTTCCCTAGTCTGACTGGTCCAGTAGTCAGATATAGGCTGGATAATCACACAGCAGGTATGCACATAGGGCATAGCACTGGATGCCCCGGTATGGGCGGTGGGCTGGGATGAAGCTGAAGGTTACTCCATATTAGCTCCTCTGCTCACAAAGTTTACTAAGTCACAGATCTGCATAAACCAAATCAATAGCAAATCTGCAGTCTTCTCTGGCAGAGCACTCAGCAAGAACCGCACCGCTGCTGGGCAGTGCCAGCTTTCTGACGCAACATTCTGTATCCTAAGCTATGTAACGCCACCAGGCGCTATTTATAGATTAGCACAATACAGTCACCATTTCTTACCCCAAGGAATGGCCTCGACAGCTCCCCAGCCCTGTCTCCAATACCTCTTCCACCCGGAGGCGTCAGCAGCTCCAAACCTCCTGACCAAGGGGCTCTTCACTGCGGAGTCCTGAGGGCGCATGTGACATGCACGACGCCAACCATAAATACCAGTGCGTGCCAAGCAATTGCATGAACTGGGCACAGAAATAGAAACAGTGCCTAGGATGGAAATGGAAAGCGCTCGGCTTAACACGTCATCGTGACCTGCGGGGTGGGCGGAGCTGGCAAGGTTAATGCCGGCCACTTTCGTTCTTTGGCTCCAGCCTTTCAGTGGGACCCCTGACTATCTGCTCTGCTGATGATCTTTTTCCTTTAAGTTTTCTGTTCAGTGTATAATATTCATTCAGATGGTTTGATTGGATGCGTTTTTTACTCAATGTTTTTTTTAAACCCATGGCAGTTACAACACAGTCAGAAACAAAGCCCTCACAGGATTATGCCTTATTCACACAGTCAGTGATTGTGAGCCACATCTAGTGTGGGTCTAAGGACAGAACAGGTGCAGATCCTTCCATTATACCTTATTTCTGTATAGTTTCTGCTCCAGGTTTTGGCTCACAGTCCCTGATGGAAATCTCAAACGTGTGAATAAGGACTCAGTATGTACCTTACAATGTTGTCTTATAGATAAACCCAGGCATCCTCAAACTGCGGCCCTCCAGCTGTTGTAAAACTACAATTCCCACAATGCCCTACTGTAGTCTGATACCTGTAGGCTGTTCGGGCATGCTGGGAGTTGTAGTTTTGCAACCGCTGGAGGGTCACAGTTTGAGGATGCCTGGATTAACCCCTTCAGGACTAAGACAGTTTTCACCTTATATGTCTTGTTATTTTATGTGGTAATATCTTTGGAATGCTCTTATCCAAGCAGTTCTGAGATTTCTTGTGACACTGGGAAAAAGTTATCAAAAGTGGTGTAAAAGAAAACTTTCTTAGTTGCACACAGCAGCCAGATTCCACCTTTCATTTTCAAAGGGAGCTCTGGCTGACAACAGCAGAGGCTTTGAGGTTAAAGTGAGTGTGTCACCTAGGGCCCATTCAGTAGACCATAGTGCTTTGTGGATCTGCAAAACACAGATACCAGCCTTGTACATTCCGCAATTTGCCGCTGTCCTAATAGAAAACGCCTATTCTTGTCGGATGTGGACAGACATGGTGTGCTGTCTGTGCCGTTTGCAGCCCCATTAAAAAATGAATGGGTCCGCACCGGTTCCGCAAAATTGATATGAGCGTTTTAGACCACTCATATCAGGTTATAGCACAGTTGCCCAACATAAGGCACTTGGAGGACCTAATCTGCATATTTTTATAAAGTGTTTTTTTCAGCTTGTGGACGTGGGAAAGACACAATGAAGTAGGTGACACTCTCCTTTTAAAGGGGTTGTCCACTTTTTTACTATTGATAACCTATCCTCAGGATAGGCCATTAATATCAGATCAGCAGGGGTACGAAACCCAGAACCCCTGCTGATCATCTGTTTGAAGAGATGGCCGCACACCTACGAGCACTGCCTTCTCGTCAATGTTTACCAGTTCTCCATCGCAACTGCAGCGGTGAGCAGGTCTGATTACACCTAAGTAGAGTTGAGTCGTCACCTGGAAGTTCAGGTTCGACGGGTTTGGCCGAACTTCGCAACCCTATTGAAGTCAATGTGGACTCCAACTTTGGAGCACTAAAATGACTAAAAAGTGCACTAAAATTCCCGAGCAGCAGACCGCTGTTTACACAGCGCGATCTCCTACACAGAAATGAGAATTTTAGGTGGCGGATAAAAGACATGATCACTCAATGAACGAGCATTTGCCGGCTCAAGTGATTGATAGCACCTTTCACACAGGCCAGTTATTGGGAACAAGCGTTTCTACAGATGCTTATCCCTGATAATTAATCTGATTATCCATAGGTGTAAAAGGACCTTAAAGGGGTTGTCTCACTTCAGTAAGTTGCATTTATTATGTAGAGAAAGTTAATACAAGGCACTTATTAATATATTGTTTTTATCCATATTGCTTCCTTTGCTGGCTGGATTCATTTTTCCATCACACTATACACTGCTTGTTTCCATGGTTACAGACCACCCTGCAATCCATCAGTGGTGGCGGTGCTTGCACAATATAGGAAAAAGCATCAGCCTCTCTGGTGATGGGAACACACATAGGCTAGTGCTTTTTTCTTATAATGTGCAAGCACGACCACCACTAATGGATTGCAGAGTGGTCTGTAACCATGGAAACGAGCAGTGTATAATGTGATAGAAAAATGAATTCAGCCAGGAAAGGAAGCAATATGGATAATAACAATATATTAGCAAGTGGCTTGTATTAACTTTTTCTATATGAGAAATGCCACTTACTGAAGTGAGACAACCCCTTAAAAGGGATTGTCTCATCTGAGACAATGGGGGCATATCGCTAGGACCGCAGTCCTACAGCCACCACTGGACATCAGTGATGATCGCTGGATAAGAACCACCTTGATAAAATCATATCTATGAGCCTAAACCTTTATTTTTATACATAATGGGCTAGAATGCAGAAAGTGGGGGGAAAAAACTGCCTTTGCTGCCCATGGCAACCAATCACAGCACAGCTTTCATCTCCCAGTGTATGGCTATACATATTGGGGGAGATTTACACTAGCGTTCAGAGATCTGGCAGGATGTCACAGCTCTCTGGGTTCGGCATTGCCAAACGCTGCCTGAACGCCTGCTAGCCCCATTAACTACAATGGGGACTGGAGAAGATTCGGCCAGACTTAAAGCACAAGCAGCAGTATTCGTCTGGCTGATTCTCTGCATTTTTGCTGGGTTGCAGCTGGATGGAGCCGGCAGGCATTCAGGTAGTGTCTGGTAATGCAGAACCCAGAGCGCTCTGAACACTAGTGTGAAACTAGCTTTAGTTGCCTATAGCAACCAATCAGATTCCACTTTTCGTTTTGCAGAGCTGCTTGAAAAATGAAAGGTGGAAGATAATTGGTAGTTAAGGGCAGCAAAGCCAGTTTTGCAGGAAGCTTGTAACCTGGCAGTGTCCTTTACCTAAATCAGGTGGGTGAAAACTCATCCAATGCATCTGAACTATAAATGCTGCAGATTTTCCACACAAAATTACGCTGCAGAGAAAACGTAGTAATCAAGTGGGATAGTAACGCTGAGGATGGCGTCATCGGCACTGGCCATGTCGGTGGACTACTCGAAATAGCACACAGGTCTTGCATGGAGCGCAGAAAGGCGAGCAGTAGCAGGGTGAGAATACCAAAAGCGCACACAGACGACCCACACTTTCTGCAGCAGCTCTGACATATTGGGGTAATTTTTCAGGAATTTCTGCACTTCCAAATTCAGCACATGCGCCAAGCAAGGGATGTGCATCAAACCGGCTAGGCCCAGAGCTGCTACGAGATTTCGCCCATTATCGTACAACACCAGGCCGGGCTTGAGGCTCACTGGCACCAACCACTCATCGGTCTGTTGTTCCATGCCCGTCCCCAGCTCCTGCACGGTGTGGGGTTTGTCCCCCAAACAGATAAGTTTCAAAACTGCCTGCTGTCGTTTACCCCTGGCTGTGCTGAAGTTGGTGGTGAAGGTGTTACTCTGACCCAATGAGAAGGCGGTAGAGGATGAGGAAGTGGAGTAGGAGGAGGAAGCAACAGGAGGCAAAGAGAAACGCCCTGCAATCCTCGGTGGTGGAAGGACATGCGCCATACTGCTATCCGCCTCAGGCCCAGCCGCCACTGCATTTACCCAGTGTTCTGTTAGGGAGATATAACGTCCCTGACCGTGCTTACTGGTCCACATATCTGTAGTTATGTGGACCTTGCTACAGATGGCGTTGCGCAGTTCACACCTGATTTTGTCTCCCACTTGGTTATGCAAGGAAGGGATGGCTCGCCTGGAAAAGTAGTGGCGGCTGGGCACAACGTACTGTGGGACAGCCACCGCCATCAGATTCTTAAAACTGTTCATGCAGGAAGGACCTCAATAACAGGCAATCTGTGGCCAGCAGATTGCCTGTTTAAATAGAGCGCTGGTGGGAGTCATGTGATGTGGCCAGTGTCACATGACTCCTGAGTTCTGATGCAGCCGAGCGCCAAGTGATCAGCTCGGTGCTCAGCCCTATTGCGGTTGTCATGGGAACGGGCGACGCCGGGCGCACTGATGACGCGAGTGCACCCCGGCCGTCCCCGCTTCCCAGAACACTGCATCGTGACAGTACCCCCTCCCCCCTTCACGCTGCCTGGTCCTCTGGTGGTCCCTTTTGCTTGGATCGACCACCAGAGGACACAGGCAGCTCTGTAAAGTAGCACCAAACACCACTACACTACATCCCCCCCCCCCCCCCCCGTCACTTATTAAACCCCTGATCACCCCATATAGACTCCCTGATCACCCCCTGTCATTGATTACTCCCCTGGAAGGCTCCATTCAGATGTCCGTATGTGTTTTGCGGATCCACGGATCTGCAAAACACATACGGATATCTGAATGCAGCCTTCCAGGGGGGTAATCAATGACAGGGGGGAAATCACCCCATATAGACTTCCTGATCACCCCCCTGTCATTGATCACCCCCCAATAAGGCTCCATTCAGATGTCCGGTTGTGTTTTGCGGATCCGATCCATGGATTCGCGGATCCTCAAAACACATACGGACGTCTGAATGGAGCCTTACAGGGGGGTGATCACCCCATATACTTTATTTACATTTGACCCTATAATACGTGTTGAGACGTAATAATCTAATTATTTACAATTGGTCACTGGACCATTAATGCCTCTGGGTTAACACGTATTGTTTTAATACTAAAATTTAACATTTATTGCTTGTCCTTAAAATTAACTCGAACTGTATTAAAATTATCAGCTATGCCTGCTCTGTCACTGACTATCATCTATCTATAGTTAGAATAGTTTACTGATAAAGACCACTAGAGGGCAGCCTTCAATTATAGCTATGTGTCTATTTGCAGTGTTGCTACTTGCAATCTTCCATACTGTACTAGAGGGCGACCTTCAGTTATAGCTATATGTCTATTTGCAGTGTTGCCACTTGCAATCTTCCATGCTGTATTTAGTGCTCACTGTTATTTCCACAATGCACTACCTCCTAGCAATGGCAGCTCCTCTAGTGTTACTAAGTTAATATATTACACTTCAATAAACTAGTTTGCTGACAGTTGCCACTAGAGGCAACCTTCAATTGTAGCTATATTTCTGTTTGCAGTGTTGCCACTTGTGATCTTCCGTGCTGTACTAGAGGGCTACCTTCAGTTATAGCTATATGTCTATTTGCAGTGTTACCACTTGCAATCATCCATGCTGTATTTAGTGCTCACTGTTATTTTCACAGTGCACTACCTCCTAAATATGGCAGCTCCTCCAGTGTTACTAAGTTCATGTATTACACGATATTATTTGGCAGGCTTGCGCTGGCTAAAAAACACATTGATTACTTTCTGCCCCCCGACATGTTTCGCCAAATACCTTGGCGTCTTCAGGGGTATGGGCAGTGAATGTGTTGGGGGCGGGAACAGGCTTTTGAAACCTCCCTAATCACGTCACTCTTGCGCTAGCTACTATGTATCTATTTTACTTTTGGGTCCGGCTTGCAAGCCTATAACTGTTCACTTCCTTCTCAGGAGTCATGTGACTAGTGGGTCGTTCCTCTCTTGTCTGACCAATAGTCTTGCAGCTGCGCTTTCCATACCTGCACATAGACAGTGTTGGCCGCATGAACAATCTCTCATTGCGCATGTCTGGGCACTTGTGCTCCGGCTAGACTTCCCCTGCCGTCAATGCGCATGTGTTGGGCCGCGATCTTACTCATCATCTGCAGAGCGCATTTCAATACCCTACATTTCCACATTCACTACATTTCTGTCATCGTCGCACCTGTCTAGATGTTTGGAACCACCATCATTCAGATATTGTGATTCCCTGCATTTGCAGTGTCTTCGGTCAGTCATGTATACCCTTTGTTATGCATGTGCTGGGCTTCATTAGTATAAGGTTTCCATAATTCCTCCTGTACTTGACAGAGTTATATCTTGTAGGCTGTTTACTTATAAGACAGTATTTGTTTTGCCATGACGATCTAATGCATGATCATTTTCTGTGTGCTTACCATTTTGCTATTAGCACCGGAGTTGTCACTATCTATTATTGATCATCTCTCAAATACCTAATGCCATTGATACATACGGGTTGATACAAAAACCTTATCTTTCCCGAGCCACTTATCTATGTATTAATTAATATGCGCCAGATCCCCAGAGATTTTCCTACTTGTTGATTCAGATGTAGGATCTTCCCACTTATTTATATCCTACATCTCATTTATAAATTGGCTGGGACTGGATAGAATAGTAGAATCCTTTCTCTTCTTGATTGTTGATATGGATGCTGACATATATCCGCTATTAGGCCGGGCCCATACTCTCTGATTTATTCTTCAGAGTTTTTATTTTTCCTATATGTTTTTTTGTTTTTATAGAGATTCCCGGAGTACTCAACCTCTCCGTCTCTCTTTCTAGATGGAACCCTCGAGGTAAGTGTATATATATATATATATAAAACACAAATAGTGCAGCAGCACAGTCAGAGCCAATGGACTGGGTGCAAATCCCCACAGAGGCAGGCCGCTCCTCCACGGTATATAGTAGACGAAATAACGAGGCAGCACTTCCAGCTTCTAGTGTACGGGTGAAGACCCCTACAGGGGTCTTCACCCGTACACTAGAAGCTGGAAGTGCTGCCTCGTTATTTCGTCTACTATATATATATATATATATATATATATATATATATTCTTTACTCTATTTTATTTATACTCATAAATTAACGATTTTTCATTTTCGATTTTTTCGGTTTTATTGTTATCTTAGTATGTATAAGTATTTTTATTTTTTTTTTTAAATATATTTTATTAGTTTATAATACAAAAATTCATATCCATATTACAATTATAATATTATAAAATCCTACAGTCCGTGAAATTTGTAATTTGCAACATGATTAAGAACAATTTCATACAAGTATCCATGCTTATGGAGACATCAAGAATACAAATGGAGATCTCACTTGCTGGGGGAAATGCGGGATACGTCCGTCATCCACAGCCTAATACGGCAAAACAAACACACAAAACATCCCACTTGACATGTTGTTGTCTATACAGGGGAAAAAAAAAAGGTAAGGGGCCCGCAGCCCGGGCGGCCTCCGGGGAGCGAGCATGTGCCCCGCGCTCTCTCCCCCGATCATGGGCAAGAAATTGACAGGATTGACAGCCATATCACCATTCATCCGATACTCACATTAACCGTACGTAGCGGGCCTACTGCAATCTTTGATCGCAAGCATTTCATGAAACAAGTTTGGGGGTCCAGCAGTCTTCTTTCGCAGTGGAAAAGAAAACTCTTACATATTTTGCTGCCTCATCCCCATATAGTTAGTTTAGGAGTTTAATGCCCGCCTTAACCGTACCACACATATATCCACCTTAGTGTCTCACATATAAAGGGACTCAACTTGAGTATCACTCGGTGATCACCGGCATTTAGGGAAGATGTAAACATGAGCACTACCTAAAACCGGCTCTGTCCCGCTGAGAAAACACCTCTTGGTGCCCATACAACGTGTGTCATATCCCTGCCTGAAGTCGAGCCGCATGTCTGACAGAGAGAGCCGCGTCCCAGGGCACACCCAGTCGCCGGGCTGCCCAATATCCCGGGCTCCGGGTCCCCACCCATAACCGGCACGGTAGTGTGGTTCGATTAAAAATCATAGTTTAATGCCGGAAGGTACCGCCATCCCCCAGCATTCCTAGAGATACTCCAGTACCCAAATGCAGCTTCACCTCCTTAACTATTTATGATTCATATAGATGATGTATAAGTATTTTTAATTTTGTACATACTTTTATTTATTTTGTTACTCTGTCTTTTATTCTTTTTGAATATTTTATTATTAATATTTTTTCCTGGGGATCCTTCTCATATAACATAGGAAACAAGATTTTTATAAATAGATACATTATTACTTAATTACTATATGGGTTTGAACTCTGCTCCTTATCCGCCCCTATGTTGGCTAACGTATTGTTCTATAGTTAATTGCTCTCTCCTGTAACTTAATTTAATAAGAAATTTGTTGGATTCTGTCAAAGAAACTAAGTATAAGTAAAGCCCTTTAAACCATGCGGGGTTAGGCTACCCAGGCAGTATATCCACCAGGTTTCTTCCTGTTGTAGCCTCTTATCCAAATTGCCCATTCTTGGGCCTAACTTGAGTTTTTGAATACCCCACACTTGTAGACTCTGGCTATTTCCATTGTGTTTATTATATGCCTTGAGAGGGGCGTATCGCTGATAGTATTAATGGTGCTGAGATGTTTAGGGATGCGCCTTCTTAATTCTTGTGTGGTTTTACCCACATAGATTTTCGGACAACCACATTGTATGGCATATATTACTCCCATTGATTGATTTGCAGTTTATATATTCATTAATCTGATATTTTTTGTTGTCAACTGAATTAAAAAAATGTTTTCTTGGTATCATCTTTCCACAGAAACTGCAGTCACCACATGGGTACGATACAACCGTCCGGAGCCAGGTAGATCTATCTTGTGCTCTACTAGGGGTAAAGTGACTATGCACAAATTTTTCTTTTATATTTTGTCCCCTCCTATATGTGATGGCTGGCTTTGGGGTAATGATCTCCTGCAGCTCATCATCTGAGAGTAGTATATGCCAATGTCGTCTTAAGATACTACGTATCTTTTCATGTTGCCCATCATAGTTGCCTATACATCGTATTGCATTCTCATTTTGATTTCTAAATTGTGAATTGATAATTTTCTTCTGTAAATACAGTCCAGTGACTAAATGTAAATAATTAGATTATTACGTCTCAACGCGTATTATAGGGTCAAAAGTAAATAAAGCAAGGGGCGGAGCCTGGCTGCAGACCTAGCCGGACGCATGTAGGAGAGCTCTCCTACCTACCACCCTGCTAACTGGTAAATTTAGCGATCCAAACTACTCCAGAATGGGAAAAGTCGGCAAATATATGCCCAGTGAGAAGCCAGAAGCCTGCAAACCGGAGCGCAGGGTCTCCAACATGGAGAAATACCTCAACAAAAAATCGCCAGCTCCTGCACCGGCCGGTCCTAAGATGGCGCCGCCGGAAGAAGATGACTGGGGCAGAGAATCGGAGGGAGAGGAGGAAGCAAGCCTTGAGGCAGGCCCTGCACCACAAAGCCCTGCTCCGATATCCAGAAAATTCATACAGCAGGCGTTATCGGCGGCCCTTACCCCTGTTATACAGGACCTGCAAGAAATAAAGGCAGATCTAAAACACATCGGCGGGAGGGTGGAAACGCTGGAAAACAATCAGTCGGCCATCACGAATTTCATTAGAGCAGCAAGCGATAACACCATGGCTCTGGCAGCCTCGCTAGATACTGCATACTCGCTCATTGAGGACCAGGAGAATAGGAATAGGAGGAAGAACCTCCGGATCCGTGGCCTGCCTGAAAGCATACCTCATGAAAGCTTACCAGAAGCTGCCGGCGCCATTTTCTCCTCACTCCTGGGAAGTTCCAGTGCGGCCGATATTCAAATAGAACGCATCCACAGAGCGCTCAGGCCGAAACCGAAAGAGAAGGAGAACCCCAGAGACGTGGTGTGCGGTCTCCTGAGGTATGTGGACACCGCTGCCTTAATGCAAGCCGCCAGAAACCAGAAAGAAATCCTGCATGATGGTGCTAAGATTTCCATCTATCAAGATTTGGCATCCTCCACATTGAATAAACGGAGGGCGCTGCGGCCCCTCACTGACCACCTGCGCCACCACAAAGTGCCATACAAATGGCTATTCCCCTTTGGCCTCACCTTTGCTATAGATGGGAAGCGCTGCACCATTCGCCTGCCACAAGATCTCCAGGCAGCCTGGGAACTGCTTCAAACAGATCCACTAGATGTGCCATCATGGCTGCCGTCTGCAGAGATTGGGACACAGCTGCCAGAACTTCCAGAGGCTTCAGGATGGCTTACAGCCCCGCAGAAGAAGAGGAACCAGCACAGGTCTAGAGACACTTGAAGTCCTAGAGACTATACTGATGTCCTCGCTGCCTCTTTGCTGCGTCTCTACGCAATTTCCAGAGAGGGAAAGGTTTTTACTTGTTTTTTGCTCGCCATAAATCCGCAAGTATACCTGTATACCATTTGCATTGAATAGCTCCTGTTCTTGTTGGTGCCGGCAGGGCAGATATTCTGCCTTGTCACTGTTTCTTTTGTGCAGAATTGTTTGGACCAAATATGCACGGTGCTATTTCGCACCAGTTCAGCGGGTGGCGCAATTTGGATACCATTATGAGGAAATGGTTCCACTTTGTACCCCCCCTACCTACCAGGGTTATCTTGGCACAAACCTGGTACATGTGCCTAATTGCATGGCTGCTCACGCCCGCTTCACTGCAGCTAAGTGACCTGCTGCAGTGTTGCTGGCATGGGAGCCATTACACAGTACTATTTGTCATGTTGACAGAGTATTTAGTTGTGATGTTTTTAGTTCACCCCCTAGATACGGTCAAATGTGTATGTCTGGAATTCTCCGGTTCCAAGGTTGCCTCATTCTTGCAATGATGTCGTCCATTAAATGTACAACGTACAATGTTAGGGGCTTTAACACCCCACAAAAGCGCTCTCAGGTCATCCGTCTGCTAAAAAAGAATAACACAGATATCTGCTTCTTTCAGGAGCTGCATTTTAAAGAGTCTCAGATACCCAAAATTCAAAACCCATACTTCCAGCACTGGTATTTTAGTGCTTTTGAAAAGGCAAAGAGGGGGGTGGGTATTGCTATTTCTAAGAGAGTACCATTTACATTGATATCTTAGCTGACGGACCCTGAGGGCCGCTTCATATTCGTGAAGGGCCTCATTGGCACACAAAAGGTTACGCTTGCCAGTTTATACAGCCCTAACCGTGGTCAGAAATGTTGGATCAAGATCACTCTGAGTAAACTGGAGCTATTCGCTGAAGGGATTAGGTTGATTGGGGGAGACCTCAATGTTACGTTGAATCCCATCATTGATGCCTCTGATGGTTCCTCCCAGTTAACCCAGTCAGCATTAGGATGCATAAACAGATACATTTCAGATATGAACCTGCTAGATGTCTGGCGACTGGCCCACCCAGATACTAGGGACTTTACTTTTTTCTCTGCACCGCATAAATCGCATAAACGGTTAGATTACATATTATTATCCAGCAACGCCGTAGATATGGTAGACTCGGCTGACATAGGTGTTGTGACCGTCTCTGACCACGCCCCAGTCTCTGCTGCCCTTAGATTCTCCAGCTTACCAGCCTCAGTCAGACAGTGGCGTCTAAACGAGACGTTGTTAGATAGACAAGCAGATACCTTGATCCTAGGGCAAAAATTAAGGGACTTCTTTGTGACCAATGCGACACCCGGCATGCCCCAGACGACACTTTGGGAGACACATAAGGTGGTTATACGGGGAGAATTAATAGCCTTAGGCAGTAGAGTCAAGAAAGAGAAGCAAAAGATCATACATGATCTCTTGGTTCAGATAGCAGATAAAGAAGCGGTCCATAAACGGTCTAAAGCAATAAAAGTTCAGACCGAACTGAACAAGCTGAGATCGCAGCTAAAAGACCATTTAAACATTCAAAACGCTAAAGCCTACCAATACGCCCAATATAAACATTATTCCCACGGGGACAAGGGATCTAAGTTGACATCTTCCCTCACGAAACAAAAGAGAGATTCCATGTTCATTCCCAACATCAAATCCAGAAATGGAAGTATGCTGCATAAAACAGCTTATATTGCAGAGGAATTCCAGGAATTCTACAAACAACTCTATGGCCTATCGGACCCAGACCACCCAGACCCTTCATTACAAGAAGCAACAGACTTGTTTCTGAGAGGCCTTAGTTTACCCCAGATATCCCCACAAGAAGGTGATACCTTATTAGAGCCAGTCACTGAACTCGAAGTAAAAGCCCTACTAACCTCTATGCCCATGGGTAAAAGCCCTGGCCCGGATGGATTCCCGGTGGGCTATTATAAAAAATTCCCAGATATATTGATACCACATCTGGTAACGTGGTGCAATGCACTCCTGAACGGGAAAACCCTACATAAGCAATCTCTGGAGGCCACAGTCACCATACTCCCAAAACCTGGGAAAGATCCCCTTCTCTGCGGTAGCTATAGGCCAATCTCACTACTTAACGTAGATATAAAAATATGGGCCAAACTCCTAGCAACGCGGCTGAGTCGCCTGCTCCCCAAACTCATCCACCCCGACCAATCTGGCTTTGTTCCAGGGAGGGAAGGGAACCACAATTCCTGTAGACTGATCACTGCAATACAGTGGGCCAAAAAGAAAAACCTCCCCTTAGCGCTTCTTAGTGTTGATGCGGAGAAGGCCTTCGACCGGGTGAGCTGGGATTTTATGAAAAGGACAATGTTGAGGTTTGGAATCCCGACAAGATTTCAGGAGGCTGTCATGTCACTATATAAAGGTCCGAGCGCAAAAATCAGGGTCAACGGTACATTGTCTCCGTCCTTCCCTATCTGTAACGGGACACGTCAGGGCTGCCCCCTATCTCCCGCCTTGTATATACTGGTCATGGAGACTCTCCTTCAGGCTATTAGGGAGCATGTGGATATTCGGGGGGTGAAAACAGGAGATAACGGTGCAGAATATATTAACGTGGCTTATGCCGACGATCTACTGATCATGGTCTCCAACCCGGTCGAGGCCTTCCCGCATCTTTTGAAGCTATTTGAGGAGTATGGTAGGCTATCGAATTACAAAATGAATTATTCCAAGTCAGAAGCTTTAAATATTACTGCCCCGGCGAGCTCCATAGCCATTTTAAAATCCACTACGCCCTTCAAATGGCAACCCACATGTGTTTCCTACCTGGGGGTTAAGATCTCCGCGTCCACGGACGATCTATTCCGGCTCAATTATACTCCCCTAATAACAGAGGTCCAAAAACTGCTTCAATCACTACGCCTCCCCTATTCCTCTTGGATGGGAAGAAAAAATATCCTAAAAGCGTTTGTCCTTCCAAAAATTATGTATGTATTACAGATGTTGCCAATATTTCTACCTAACTCGTACTTTACAAAGCTCCGCAGGCTATTTGCGACTTACCTGTGGGGTGGGAAGAAGGCTAGGGCCCCTCACCAGAGGCTAGTTCTGGGGCGTGGTCATGGAGGTATAGCACTGCCGGATGTCCAAACATACTACAGGGCCATACACCTGAAGAGGTGGTTGCAGCTCCACTCCCCTGCCTATCACACATTGGGCATGGAATTGGAACTAGTGCAGCTTACCCAACAGCAGAAAGCAGCTTTATGGGGTCAATCCAATGCATCACTGCACTCCCACGTGCTCCTAAAGGGCACCAGTCTGGTCATTAAACAGCTCAACAAGGCTCACGGGCTCCTACAGAACCCTCCCGGTGCGATGCCAGCAGACCTTATACCACACACTGTCCAATCTCCAGGTACTCAGGTCTCACAGATTTGGCACAGATTCAGAAGTTTCTCCGCAGCCGAATTTATAGGGAAAGTACGCGGCACCCTACCGGAGCAACACCCACTCAGTCTGGTTTGGAAGGCAGCTAACTTCCTAGACCTAATATCTATAACAGCTGCTGGGAAACAGCTACTCACCCAGAAACCATGTGTACTGACCTCGACATGGTTCGAGAAGTTAGCAAACCCCCCCTCCCCTCAATGCAAATTGATATCTAACATATATATGGCCTTGAATACGCCTCAGCGCCACATAACCCCACAATATGTCCACACCTGGGCCAACGACCTTCAGACCACTTTCTCAGAGACGGATATTCTCCGCATGCACGCTCACTCGCATGGCTTCTCCCGCTGTGTGAAGATCCAAGAACATTCATATAAGGTTCTCACGCAGTGGTACCTTACCCCCAAGCAACTATTTCTTAGTGGCTTGAGTGACCACGACAAGTGCTGGAGATGTGGGGAGGAAGGTGGCACTCTTCTTCACATTTTCTGGTCCTGTCCTAAAATAAGAGGATACTGGGATAACGTCTCCCAGATCATTAACGAAATTCTAAACATTAAACTGGCATTATCCCCTCAACTGGTTCTTTTATGGCTTCCAACAAAAGACCTTTCGCCATCAAAGAACAAGCTTCCTACACACCTGATCCAAGCTGCACGCTTACTTATCCCCCAAAAGTGGCTGAGTGTAGATCCCCCTACAGTCTCTCAATGGTTAAACAAACTAGACCATATACACCGTATGGAGGAACTGGCAGGGTGGGAACTTAGGACACACGAGAAACATAAGAAGTTATGGGCCCCCTGGGTTGCGTATAGGCGCGCGAATGGTACTTCAGCATCTTAGTGATTTTTGACGGACAACAACCTTATGATAGCCCCATAGTTGTGACAGCCACATTAGCAGGAACGGAAGAAGCCAACCATCTTCCTCTCTTTGGATCCATCAAATGCACCTCAACTGCCTTAGACCGTATCTGTCCAGTTCTAGGGACATTTTGTACCCCTCCTCCCTCTTTCCCCCCAGGGACAAAAAGGACGTCGAAACAGTGAAAGTCTACATGAAAAACTTGTCAGAGTAATTATCGTAGTAATTACAACCACAGCGAATACACCGATATATCGGAGTCTGAAATATCAGAACCCGATAGTAACACCTCGACGTACAGAACAGGCTATAGACCCAGATATAAACGCAGAGGAAATAATAGGTCTAATTTTAATCAGGCAAAAAACAGGAAAAACCCTCAGGATACTACAAAATGTCCCAATCCAATACCAATGAATATGAATGGAGCATCAAGCGGAGCAGAAGGGCAGTCACTTGTAGCAGTCATCATCTTGCTTATCATTACCTCAAACATCAGGGGGGGGCAGGGGCAGTTGGAGCTACCACCCAAGCAGGGACCACTACTCAAACATTTATGCTGTATTTTTTATTACCAAGAGTACAACTCAGGGACAGAGACAAGTGGGGCTATCTTGGTAGGTATCTTGGAAATAGCTCACTGGTCCCACAACCATAAGAGGTGCACAATCTGATGAATTCACCCTTCAAATTGTATAAATGTTAATATGGGATTGGCACACTCAAACATACGGAGCCTCACGGAGTTGAAACAATTTATTATAACTACGTTTGATAAAATATGATAAAATACAATAAAATATAATAAAATATGAATAAAATTGAATTAAACAATTGTAGTTGCTCCTATATTGTTCAAATCAACTCAATCCAGATACTGATATGTATCCTAAACAAGTAAATTGCTCTGAGTCTTTTTAATGGCATGTAGGACTACAATGATATACGGTAAGTCTGTGTATATTCAGTTGTAGATCTTATCAACAAAGTATCAACATGCAAATTGATCGCATTCTAATTTTTCGAGAGCTACCGAAAATCTGTTCAAATCTTCGGGAGTTGCCGAAAATAATTTTCGGAAAGATCCCCGAAAAAATCTCCGAAAAAATCTTTCACACAGAGTTCCGATTGAATTCACATTCGAAAAACAATAGGAAAGTTTCTTTATGCGGAATCGCATGCAATAGTTCTCTATATAAGCACTGTATTGCTATCTCTTTACACTTCTAATCACTGCAATCCATATGTTTCCTGATTGTTGTGTACTTTTATATTCCAATTTTTTCAAGGATTGCTGAAGAGATTCTTTTCGAAGATATTCGGAAAGATTTATCCACAGAAAAATACGATTATATTCGCATTCAAAAAGCAACGTTGCAAAAGTCTTTATGCGAAAATCACATGCAATGGTTCTCTATATAGGCACTGTATCATTGTCTCTTTATAAGGTATAAATTTGAAATCAGTACCAATAACCCACACTTGTGGGCTTACCTGTCCTTTTTGTTCAGCTGGTTTTTCGGAATAACTGTTGCTCCCGACTTTAGGCCGGCGCCCCGGTCTTTACTATGTCGGCGTCTTGATACTTTGTGTTTCGCATGGGGTATATTCCCAATGATAGCTTTCAGCTGATTAAAGGCAGGTTAGTGTGGAGCGTCTTGTTTGAATCCTCGATGTCCTTTAAATTTAACAGTGCACTGTCCGTTTAGGGTTCGAATCTTTCCAGGGTGAACCTCTCGCCAGACGCGTTTCGGGGATAGCTCTCCCCTTCCTCAGTGGCATCACCCCCTATGAGTAAATGATGGGTTTTTATACCCCTCGATAGTCTTGTAAAAAGGTATCATGGGAAAAGGATATTGTGGAAGAAAAGGAATATGGATTCCCCCAATATGGATCTTTCTCACCCATACTTCTTTTCTCAGTTTTGTAGGTATTTTTCTTGTTTTGACTGTCCATGATCATTCCAGAATTCATAAACCATGTGATTTTATTGATTTCCAGGTGTTTTTGTACTTTTTAGTTGCGATTTTTGTTGCGTTTTTTCTTATGATGCGTTTTTTCCCTCTATTGGTGCGTTTTTTTTATATTTGTTGCATTTTTTACTTCTGACTCAGCCACATATCATATTTTTTTTGAATAACATTCACAATTAAAAATATAAGGCAATTGTGGCATTAACCTTCAAAACATTGACTTCAAGTTAGGTCAGATGGTGGTACATCTGGCACATCCGGGGAGAAGTTAAGGGACACACACCTGCGGTGCAGGGAGAGTCACAGTGCTGATAAACAGCCTGACATGTCACTCTCCGTGAACACACGGGCGGGCAAGCTCTGAGTTTAGCCCCTTTGGCATCATGCTCCCAAAATCGTATATACGTCTCGATTCCGCTGTCGACATTTTTTCTATGTGATTGTACCCCCTCCAGTATGTGTCTATCTTCTCCAGAGTCATAAATGACAGGCCTGTACAGCTTTTATTGTGCATCTCTTTAAAGTGTTTGGATAATGGATTGTTTTCACATCCTTTTATAATATTGTTGATATGTTCTGATATCCTCACTTTCAGCTGTCTTTTGGTACGGCCAATGTACTGTTTGGGACAAGGGCACTGGATTAGATAGACCACACTGGAGGAGTTGCATGTCAGAGGTTGTTTTACCGTCATCGAAAAGGTGTTTTGGGTTGAGGAAATTTCTGTTGTTTTTTTAGGAAATGTCGTTTTCCTACATCCTATGCATGTTCCGCATCTAAAGAAACCTTTAGTATTCAGCCAACCTGATGTATTTATTTTCTTCTTTTTATCCTTTATGGAGGGGGCTATCTGTATACCCAAATTTGGAGCTTTAGTATAGGTAATGAGTGGTTGGGCTGGTAGAATAGGGCCAATTATTTTGTCGTATAGCACATGGTGCCAATGTCGTTTTAACAATTGTGAAATTTGTTTTGATTGAGCATTGTAGGGCAGGATTATTCTAAACTCTGAACTTTTGTCAAAATTCTGTGGGGGTTTAGTTTCAAAAAAGGACCCTCTGTCCAGCTGTCTCACCTTTCCCAATGCTTCTTCGAGTATTTTTGCAGGGTAATTCTTTTTCTCTGAACTGCAAATTCATTTTTATCGCTTCCTCCTCAAAAACGTTATTCTCAGTGCAGTTGCGCCTAATACGGCGGAATTGCCCGAGGGGAACATTGGTAAGCCATCTTGGCAAATGGCAGCTAGAGAAAAGAATAAACCCATTTTTAGATGTTGGTTTGTGAAAGGTGTTACACAGGTATTTGTTTTCTTTCTTTGTTATTTGGATATCTAGGAAGTCTACCTTCTCTTTATTTGTGCCTGCCGTAAAACGCAGGTTGTATACGTTCTTATTCAAATCCTGCATAAACTGTTGTAGTCCATCTTCACCACTTCTCCAAATGAAAACAACGTCGTCGATATAGAGCAGCCATAGGACCAGGTTGCCCCCAAGCTTGGGATCTATGAACTCATGTTCCCACTGGGCCAAAAATAAATTAGCATAGCTGGGGGTGAACCTGGTACCCATGGCGGTACCCCTCAACTGTAAATAATACTCATCATTGAAGAAAAAATAGTTGTGGTGGAGAATATGGTCCACACCCTCTATTATAAAATCTATCTGTTCTTGCTGCATAGTCCCATTGGAATTAAGTTGTTCCCTTAGGGCCAAAATGCCCTGTGTGTGGTCTATTATCGTATAGAGGGACTGAATGTCCAGTGTATTAATAATCCACTCTGGTTGGACATCCAGTCCCTCCAATACCCCAATAATTTGGGTTGTGTCCTTAATATAGGACTTGGTAGTTTTTACCAATGGCTGCAGCAGGATATCAATGTATTGCGATAGATTAGCTGTTAAGGATCCTATCCCCGATATTATTGGGCGTCCTGGAGGGTTTTCTATATCTTTATGGATCTTCGGCAGGCAATAGAAGATCGGCAGTCTGCCTAGTGTTCCCGTGATATAATTGTACTCTTGTTCCGTCAAAATATTTTGCTGAAAACCTTTGTCACAATGATTGACTAATGCCAACTTGAATTCACTTGTTGGGTCCTTCTTTATTTTCTTATAGGTGGATTGGCCAGACAGCTGAGACAGACACTCCTCATTGTATTGATCTTTACCCCAAATGACAATGGCGCCCCCCTTATCGGCCGGGCGGATTACAATATTGTGTTCTTCCTGTAATTCTCTTATGGCCTTTGATCTCAGCATTAGTTAAGTTGTTCCTATCAGATCTTTTTGGTTTAATCTTATTCAGACCTATTTCAATGTTTTTTTGAAAGGCAGATATCTCTGGACCGATCTCTGCCCTCGGAATTTTTTTTTATTTGTTCTTCAAGTGAGTATGTATGAAGGGATCTTCCTTTTCTGTGTCTGTGCTAACTGGATTTTTCAAATAATATTTCTTTAAACATAACTTCCGGATATATTTTTGAATGCCTATATAAGTGTCAAATTTATTCAATTTTTTTGTGGGGGCAAACTTTAATCCCTTATTTAATAGGGTGATTTGTGCAGGTGTGAGAGTTATTTGACTCAAATTAACTATATTACTCTGATCTGTGTTTAATAATGTCTCTTGTGCTCTGGTTTTCTTCTTACCTCTTCGTGTTTTCCTGGTTTTGTGGGATATTCCCTGTGATAGTGTCTCTGATTGTCCATCAAATGGTTGTCTTGGACATTGTGTGAACATGGAACCTGTTTCTCCAAATGTGTCCTCTGATATGTCGGTTTCCTCTGTTCCAATGGTGGGGTTCTGTGCCTCAAATTGTATGGTGGTCTGTAAGGTATTGGTGTTTGTTTCTCATGGTCTAGTGACTGTGATTGTCTGCGCCTGATTCTCGGTGGGTGGTGAGGCGGGGTTTGGTCTAAAAAAGAAATGTGCGCTAAGATCTCAAATCTATTTTGGGTTGGTACGCCATGTCTATTATGGTCCTCATATTCTCTTGGTGATCATCGAACAATCAAGCGTTTCATTCAAAATAGTCAACAGGGTCGCAAGAAGCGTGTGGAAAAACCAAGGCGCAAAATAACTGCCCATGAACTGAGAAAAGTCAAGTGTGCAGCTGCCAAAATGCTACTTGCCACCAGTTTGGCCATATTTCAGAGCTGCAACATCACTGGAGTGCCCAAAAGCACAAGGTGTGCAATACTCAGAGACATGGCCAAGGTAAGAAAGGCTGAAAGACGACCACCACTGAACAAGACACACAAGCTGAAACGTCAAGACTGGGCCAAGAAATATCTCAAGACTGATTTTTCTAAGGTTTTATGGACTGATGAAATGAGAGTGAGTCTTGATGGGCCAGATGGATGGGCCCGTGGCTGGATTGGTAAAGGGCAGAGAGCTCCAGTCCGACTCAGACGCCAGCAAGGTGGAGGTGGAGTACTGGTTTGGGCTGGTATCATCAAAGCTTGTGGGGCCTTTTCGGGTTGAGGATGGAGTCAAGCTCAACTCCCAGTCCTACTGCCAGTTTCTGGAAGACACCTTCTTCAAGCAGTGGTACAGGAAGAAGTCTGCATCCTTCAAGAAAAACATGATTTTCATGCAGGACAATGCTCCATCACACGCGTCCAAGTACTCCACAGCGTGGCTGGCAAGAAAGGGTATAAAAGAAGAAAATCTAATGACATGGCCTCCTTGTTCACCTGATCTGAACCCCATTGAGAACCTGTGGTTCATCATCAAATGTGAGATTTACAAGGAGGGAAAACAATACACCTATCTGAACAAAAATAATTAAGGCAATTTTTTAATTTCTTGGAGCTTTTGGAGCAGTCCAGCCATGGCCTTTTTGTTGGCCTCCACTGCTAGGGTCAGCTCATCCCTGCGCCCTCAACTTTTTCATTCGGTCGCACTGCTCCCGCTGCATTTTTTCACCTCTTTCAATAGGTTGTTTATTGCTGTAAAAGTAAAGGAAATATACATTTTAAATCTACTTTAAAAGACAATCATTGTTTGGTGTATAAAGCAGATAAAGCCCTGTCTGACCCAGGAAGAAGTATATCGGCGACTTAAAAAGATTAAAATAGACAAATCGCCAGGACCGGAAGACATACACCCCCGTATCCTATGGAAATTAAGTAATGTCATAACCAGACCCTTATTTCTGATATTTGCGGACTCTATACTGACAGGGAATGTCCCACAGGATTGGCGCATGGCAAATGTGGTGCCAATATTCAAAAAGGGTCCAAAAACAGAGCCTGGAAACTATAGGCCGGTAAGTTTAACATCTGTCGTGGGTAAACTGTTTGAAGGTTTTTTGAGAGATGCTATCTTAGAGCATCTCAATGGAAATAAGCAAATAACGCCATATCGGCATGGCTTCATGAGGGATCGGTCATGCCAAACTAATGCCAAAGGTTAGTATGTAAAATGAGAATGCTCGGACTGGGAGAAAACGTCTGTAAGTGGGTAAGTAACCGGCTCAGAGATAGAAAACAGAGGGTGATTATTAATGGTACACACTCAGATTGGGTCACTGTCACTAGTGGGGTACCTCAGGGGTCAGTATTGGGCCCTATTCTCTTCAATATATTTATTAATTATCTTGTAGAAGGCTTGCATAGTAAAGTATCAATTTTCGCAGATGACACTAAACTGTGTAAAGTAATTTACACTGAAGAGGACCGTATACTGTATATATATACCACAGAGGACAGCATACTGTATATATACTACAGAGGACAGTGTACTACTACAGAGCGATCTGGATAGATTGGAGGCTTGGGCAGATAAGTGGCAGATGAGGTTTAACACTGACAAATGTAAAGTTATGCACATGGGAAGGAATAATGCAAGTCACCCGTACATAATAAATGGTAAAACACTGGGTAACACTGACATGGAAAAGGACCTAGGAATTTTGGTAAACCGCAAACTAAACTGCAAAAAACAGTGTCAGGCAGCTGCTGCCAAGGCCAATAAGATTATGGGTTGCATCAAAAGGGGCATAGATGCCTGTGATAAGAACATAGTCCTACCACTTTACAAATCACTAGTCATACCACACATGGAGTACTGTGTACAGTTCTTGGCTCCTGTGAAAAAGGCAGACATAGCAGAGCTGTAGAGGGTTCAGAGGAGGGCAACTAAAGTAATACCTGGAATGGGGGGACTACAGTACCCTGAAAGATTATCAAAATTAGGGTTATTCACTTTAGAAAAAAGATGACTGAGGGGAGATCTAATAACTATGTATAAATATAGCAGGGGTCAGTACAGAGATCTATCCCATCATCTATGTATCCCCAGGACTGTGACGAGGGGACAACCTCTGCGTCTGGAGGAAAGAAGGTTTGTACACAAACATAGAAGAGGATTCTTTACAGTAAGAGCAGTGAGACTATGGAACTCTCTGCCTGAGGAGGTGGTGATGGTGAGTACAATAAGGGAATTCAAGAGGGGCCCGGATGTATTTCTGGAGTGTAATAATATTACAGGCTATAGCTACTAGAGAGGGGTCGTTGATCCAGGGAGTTATTCTGATTGCCTGATTGGAGTCGGGAAGGAATTTTTTATTCCCCTAAAGTGAGAAAAATTGGCTTCTACCTCATGTGTTTTTTTTTTTTTTTGCCTTCCTCTGGATCAACTTGCAGGACGACAGGCCGAACTGGATGGACAAATGTCTTTTTTCTGCCTTTTATACTATGTTACTATGTTAATCCATTATATATTGGTTTAGTTAGGATTAATAATAGTTCTTTAGACTTTAGGGTTATGGACTTAGTAGTTAAGTTAATGCTTTCGATGTAGATTAATTACTTTATAGTGTTCATGTTTTATATTACTGTTGTGTGTTGTACGTTCTTTGTTGACAGTTTCATAGTTTTTACACCATTTTTTTGCTAAATATTGTTTTGTGCACTTTATTTTGTAGTCTAAGAAAAATTGTATATTTTGGATGCTCGTTACATCCAATATTAAACAGTATGCCTCATTTAGATACTTTACGGAAATCGGTACACCAGTAACATCAGCTAGCTGTAATATAAACTTTACGTGGAATTAATTAGGGTCCGTGTTTTTGGACTGAGTGCCCAGACACATATAGTGGCACAGGTCACTCCCGTACGCCATCAAGCCTTTTAAATAAAGTTTGGATTAAAAATGCTGTTCTTTTCAAGTGTGGACAGGAGATGTGAAAACTGAACCTGCAGAGAAATGATTATGGTCTCTGACAGACCCTAAAGAGTGGTGATATACTAATATTTTTGTTACACTGCTTGGAGTGAACGCAAAGTGTGGGACTTTAGGTTATGCAATATCTGAAGTCTGAATAACAATTAGAGGTTGAACTTGAACTTGTTTATAATTGTTTTCTTGAATCAAATCTGCCTGTGGTGAAGACTAAACTGACACCTGTGTGTGGGGACATTTTTTAAATTAAAACATCAACAGAATATATTTACCCTCCTGGCAGGGGGTGGTCACCACCTCGTCTTCTTCCTCCTCATCATCCTCCTGGACATCATCTGCCTCCGGTGGGCTATGGGCCTGATGCCCTGATGGTCCTGGCTGCTCCTCTTCCTGCTCATCATCCTCCTCATCCTCCATCATCTCCTCTTCCACCACCTACTTCTTATTAGAGCGCTTAGCTATTACTTTAGGAAGAGGCACCCCTGTAATGAACATATTTTTAAAAAATAACAAGAAAAACAAGCAAAGAAAAAAAAAAAAAAGCTAACGGTACACAAATTAATCTATGGTGGGACCTGGATGGGATAATGATTACCACTATGTTTGATTACACATGATTTGGTGTTTGATGAAATTATGAATGAAGTCTTTCAGATGGTTTACAGTTGAGTACGTTAATAGCTAGGATGAGGTACCGGGGGGTATTGGTTCGCAAGGTACTGTTACAGGGTTATTCCAATGAGGTGGACCAAGTCAACTGTTTTGACATTGGATAAGGGTTTACATCATATATCTGTATCTCGCTGTGAGTATATGTATATATTGTAAATATCAACTACGTGTCCCAACATTTATCAAATCCGTGCTGGAGAACTTTTAGGCAGAAGAGAAACCCAACTAAATTATTTATTGCAAATTTCCAACGTTCCCATTGTACCTGAATACCAGTATAGTCTGTCTTCCACACAATTACAGGGCTCCAGATGGCGACCAAAATGGTCGCCAATGCAACTAAGAATTTACAAATGGCGACAAGACTTTTTAGTCTTGTCGCCATTTGCGACTAGACCCTCCGCGGCAGCTCTGCAGTAGAACAGCGGCGGACACAGGAGCTGATAGTTCTCTGCCCCACCGCCGCCGATGTTCTTCTCAGCCTGAGTCAGCTCGGTCACAGCACACAGAGCCGCTGGCAGCAGGGAGGGGAGGGGCTCGGGAGGAGTGTAATCTGATCCTAGAGTGGAGGCTGCTTCTGCCAGCCCCTCCCCTCCCCGCCCACCAACCAATCAGAGCTGAGGCAAGGCGAGCACTAGCAGCTCTGAGTCCCTGACAAGTACAGGGAGAAAGAATCAAATGAGTCACAGGTGAAAAGAACTAAAGAGCCGACTTAGTGACTCATTCGATTCTTTCTTAGACTCCCTGTACAGTGTGCCCCCCCCAACACCCCAGTATAAGAAACATTGGTGGCATAGTGTGCCCCCCCAACACCCTAGTATAAGAAACATTGGTGGCACAGTGTGCCCCCCCAACACCCCAGTATAAGAAACATTGGTGGCACAGTGTGCCCCCCCCAACACCCCAGTATAAGAAACATTGGTGGCACAGTGTGCCCCCCAAACACCCCAGTATAAGAAACATTGGTGGCAGTGTGCCCCCCCCCAACACCCCAGTATAAGAAACATTGGTGGCACAGTGTGCCCCCCCAACACCCCAGTATAAGAAACATTGGTGGCACAGTGTGCCCCCCCAACACCCCAGTATAAGAAACATTGGTGGCAGTGTGCCCCCCCCCCCAACACCCCAGTATAAGAAACATTGGTGGCACAGTGTACCCCCCCCCCCCAACACCCCAGTATAAGAAACATTGGTGGCACAGTGTGCCCCCCCCCCCCCCCAGTATAAGAAACATTGGTGGCACAGTGGGAAGTGCCAATGAGGGTTAAAAAATAACTTAAAAAAATTAACTCACCTCCTCCAGTTGATCGCGTAGCTGTCGGTCTCCTGTTCTGTCTTCAGGACCTGTGGTGATGTCACTGAGCTCATCACATGGTCCATTACCATGGTGATGAATCATGTGATGTATCATGTGATAAGCACAGTGATGTCACCACAGGTCCTTTGACAGGTCCTGAAGAAAGAACAGGAGATGATCAATTGGAGGAGGTGAGTTAATTTTTATTTTTTAACCCTCATTGGCACTCCCCACTGCGCCACCAATGTTCATTATATTGAGGGGGGGGCACACTGCGCCACCAATGTTTATTATATTGAGGGGGGGCACACTGCGCCCCCCAATGTTTATTATACTGGGGTGTTGGGGGGGTAATGTTTATTATATTGAGGGGGGCACACTGCGCCACCAATGTTTACTATACTAGGGTGTTGGGGGGGTGCGCACTGCGCCACCAATGTTTATTATATTGAGGGGGGCACACTGCGCCACCAATGTTTATTATATTAGGAAGGCACACTGCGCCACCAATGTTTATTATATTAGGAAGGCACACTGCGCCCCCCAATGTTTATTATACTGGGGTGTTGGGGGGGTAATGTTTATTATATTGAGGGGGGCACACTGCGCCACCAATGTTTACTATACTAGGGTGTTGGGGGGGTGCGCACTGCGCCACCAATGTTTATTATATTGAGGGGGGCGCACTGCGCCACCAATGTTTATTATATTAGGAAGGCACACTGCGCCACCAATGTCTATCATACTGGGGTGTTGGGGGTGCGCGCACTGCGCCACCAATGTTTATTATATTGACCTTCTACTATGCATTCTGTATTAAAGAATGCTATTATTTTCCCTTATAACCATGTTATAAGGAAAAATAATACAGTGAATAGACTTTCATCCTAGCAACCATGAGTGAAAATCGCACCGCATCCGTACTTGCTTGCGGATGCTTGCTATTTTCACGCAGCCCCATTCACTTCTATGGGGCCTGCGTTGCGTGAAAAACGCACAACATAGAGCATGCTGCGATTTTCACGCAACGCACAAGTGATGTGTGAAAATGACCCCTCATGTGCACAGCCCCATAGAAGTGAATGGGTCCGGATTTAGTGCGGGTGCATTCCGGTATTTTGAATGCCAGATCCGGCACTAATACATTCCTATGGGAAAAAATGCTGGATCCGGCATTCAGGCAAATCTTCAGTTTTTTTCGTCTGAGATAAAACCGTAGCATGCTGCGGTTTTATCTTTTGCCTGATCAGTCAAAATGACTGAACTGAAGACCTCCTGATGCATCCTGAACGGATTACTCTCCATTCAGAATGCATAGGGATATGCCTGATCAGTTATTTTCCGATATTGAGCCCCTAGGACGGAACTCTATGCCGGAAAAGAAAAACACTAGTGTGAAAGTACCCTAAAATATTAAGTTTAAATCCCCCCTTTCCCAATTTTACATATAAAATATATAAACAATAAATAAATAAACATATTACATAGCGCTGTCCAAACTATTAAATTATTAAAAAATATCTCCTATGCGGTGAGCATTCGCCATTTTTTAGTCACCTTGTCACCCCAAAAAATAGGATAGGACTGTTCTATTATGGGCCGAATGTTTCATAAAATGCGAAATGCACGCGGCTTTTTTTGGTGGTGCTTTTTTTTGCGCGGTATTGAGTATCGCAATACTTTTTTATGGTGACGAAAGCGAATCAAAATTTTGGTATCAAAACAACCCTATGCCGATCTGATCGGCGTAGCGTTGTCACGATACTAAAATTTTGATTCTGTTTCGATTTGGCTCCTAAATTTTTCAGTTCAGGAGCCAATGGCTACTAGGTATTTTTTTTAGTCTGGAGCACTGAATTATCATTTTGCTGTAACAGCCTGCCTACATTCAATATGCTGACTGTGTTGTTAATAGTATGCCTGCGAAGCTGTATGGTAGGAAATGTCTAAAGCCGATTAGTACACCTTAGACCTTTTCAAGGGTATGCGGCCCACAGAGAGGGCTCTGAGTGCCGCCTCTAGCACCCGTCCCATCGGTTCGACACCACTGAACTAAGTTATCAGTTGTAAAGGGATAGAAATACTTATTTGCATAACTGAACACATAAATAACAATAGGTGGGTGATAGAAAAATAATGTAAGCATCATACCTGGACAGTTTTTGTCTCTGACCTCTTTAATCAGATCCATCTTATGCCGTTTGAGGTCCGACCATTTCTTTAGCATGGCATTTTTTAAATGAATTTTTCCATGCAGGTGCCACAGCCGGCGTGCCTCTCTCCGCACTATGGCCTGCTTCTCAAGACAGTATCCCTTTTCCAACATCGTCTGCAAGATAACAATAAAAGGATGTAATCCCAAAGTTGTAAAATACAATTATTAGTAATTATAGTCATGTCAACCATCAAAAATATAATGTAATATCAAAACGGTAAAAGAGTAGATATTTATATAGTTCCCTATGTTTTTTTTCTCCCAGGCTGTGAGCTGTGCACTGCGATTGACCAGCGCTGCAGCCTAATAGAAGGAGACGCCCACTATAACTTAAGAAGCAAAGGTACCGGAGCCTATAACGGGGGAACGGAGCGGCACTCGGGGATAATAGTAAGTGCAGTGAGATCCCCGGGCGCCGCTCTATATGGCAGCATACTCCGTTCACATAGCTTATACAAGTGAAAGGTCCTCTTTAAAGCTTGTATAGGAATGTTACAAATGCAGCAAAGGTCCCAAATGTAGTGTCTTGCACAAAATGGGTATTTATTTTTAAATCCAGAATATAACAGCAGTATTTAACGCTTGTATTAGACTTTCACAAATGCAGCAAAGGCCCCAAATGTAGTGTCTTGCACAAAATGGGTGTTTTTTTTCAAACCAGAATATAACTGCGTTATTTAACGCTTGCATTGGACTGTCACAAATGCAGCAAACGACGTCCCTAATGGGCGGTACTATATGCTATATATCAGTGTTTCCCAACCAGTGTGCCTCCAGCTGTTGTAAAACTACAACTTCCAGCATGCCCGGACAGCCTTTGCAACAGCTGGAGGCACACTGGTTGGGAAACACTGCTATATATGACTTGATTTTTCTGTTTGGATGTACATGTTGAGAAAGGCTTGCATGCCGAAACGCGTACTAGTTGTAGGACTCTTTACTTTCATGGAAAAATAAAAAAGAAGCTTTTTCACAAAGACACAGCAGCTGGGATTTTTACCTGTTACAAATGCAGCAAAGGCCCCAAATGTAGTGTCTTGCACAAAATGGGTGTTGTTTTTTTAAAACCAAAATATAAAAGCAGTATTTAACGCTTGTATTGGACTGTCACAAATGCAGCAAAAGCCCAAATGTATTTTCTTGCACAAAATGGGTGTTTTTTTTAAAAACCATAAAATAACTGCAGTATTTAAAGCTTGTATTGGACTGTCACAAATGCAACAAAGTCCCCAAATGTAGGGTCTTGCACAAAATGGGTGTTTTCTTTCAAACCAGAATATAACAGCAGTATTTAACGCTTGTATTGGACTATCACAAATGCAGCAAAGGACCCAAATGTAGTGTCTTTCACAAAATGGGTGTTTTCTTTAAACCAGAATATAAAAGCGGTATTTAACACTTGTATTGGACTGTAACAAATGCAGCAAAAGCCCCAAATGTAGTGTCTTGCAGAAAATGGGTGTTTTTCTCAAACCAGAATATAACTACAGTATTTAACGCTTGTATTGGACTGTCACAAATGCAACAAAGTCCCGAAATGTAGTATCTAGGACAAAATGAGTTTTTTTTTCAAACCAGAATATAACTGCAGTATTTATTGCTTGTATTGGACTGTCACAAATACAGCAAAGGCCCCAAATGTAGTCTTGCACAAAATGGCTGTTTTTTAAACCAATATATAAAAGCAGTATTCAAAGCTTGTATTGGACTGTCACAAATGCAGCAAATGCCATAAAATGTAGGGTCTTGCACAAAATGGGCGCATTTTTTATACTAGAATTCAACAGCGGTATTTAAAGCTTCTATTAGACTGTGACAAATGTAGCAAAGGTCCCAATTGTATGGTATTGCACAAAATGGGTGCTTTTTTAAAACCAGAATATAACTGCTGTATTTAAAGCTTGTATTGGACTGTCATAAATGCAACAAAGGCCCCAAATGTAGGGTCCTGCACAAAATGGCAGTCAGATCTATAATAGTATTAGTGTCACCTTAGTTCCCCTCCACCCAAAACGCAGTGTTTGCCCGATCAGGCCTGGTCAGTCGCCCACACGTGCGTTCACCCACGCCCGCCCCGCCGCAGTGACCCAAAACATTTTTTTTTTGATCACTGCACATTCACTTTACACACGCTGCAGCGATAAAAAAATCAGTTTTGATATTTTTATCAACCGCAGCGGCCTCCGGTACTTCGCTAGCCTCCCATTTGTAAGACAGGCTTGCTTTTTTTCTTGGGTAGTCTCAGGGAATACCCCTAAATTTAGTAGCCCAAATGTCAAACAGGGGGTATTCTTCTGACGAGGCCTACAGGCTTCTGACCCAGTCGGATGAGGAATGGGAACCCTCATCTGATGAATCTAGCGGGTCAGAATATGAACCTGTAGAAAGCAGTGGCAGTCTGACCCAAAGTTCAGACGAGGAGGTTGAGGTCCCTGATACCACCAGGCGTACCCGTCCCCGTGTTGCTAGACCACAGTTTGCACAGGATCCGCTTCAAGGGCAGCAGAGGGGGGCTGGCGCTGTCAGATTACGTGGTGAGGCATGCGCAGCAGTGCAGCCCTCCCTGGACCTAGTACCAGCACTGCCGTACAACATGGTGAAGTGGCGAGCACCAGAAGGGCAGTTGAAGCTGGTACGGTGGCACGTGCAGTAGTTACCCCGTCGCAGCCACCGCACAGACAGGCCCGTAGACCCCCTAGAATCCCTGAGGTGCTGGCAAACCCTGATTGGCAGTCCCCAACTTCAGCCGCACCTGTAGTTCCTTCTTTCACCGCCCAGTCTGGAGTTCCGGTTGAGACAGCTCAGATCGCTTCGGCCCTGGGATTTTTTTACTGTTCTTGACTGCGGAGCTCTTGGACATAGTTGTGGCAGAAACAAATCGGTATGCCACACAATTTATAACCGCCAACCCGGGAAGCTATTATGCCCAGCCTTTCCGGTGGAAACCAGTCCAAGTTTCCGAAATTAAAATTTTTCTGGGCTTTCTCCTCAACATGGGTCTAACCAAAAAGCATGAATTGCGGTCATATTGGTCCACGAACCCAATTCATCACATGTCCATGTTCTCTACTGCCATGTCCAGGGCATGATTTGAGGCCATCCTGCATTTCCTGCACTTTAGCAACAACACCACCTCCCGTCCCAGAGGCCACCCAGCTTTTGACCGGCTCCACAAAATTCGGCCCCTCATAGACCACTTCAACCAGAAATTTGCAGTTTGTATACCCCTGAGCAAAACATCTGCGTAGACGAGTCCCTTATACATTTTACCGGGCGCCTTGGCTTTAAACAATACATCCCAAGCAAGCGCGTCCGGTATGGGGTCAAATTGTATAAGCTCTGTGAAAGGGCCAAAGGCTATACCCACAAATTTCGGATCTATGAGGGAAAAGATCAGACCCTGGAGCCAGTCGGTTGCCCTGACTACCTGGGGAGCAGTGGGAAGACAGTCTGGGACTTGGTGTCACCCTTATTTGGCAAGGGGTACCATCTTTATGTGGACAATTTCTACACAAGTGTGGCCCTCTTCAGGCATTTGTTTCTAGAACAGATTGGCTGCTGTGGCACCGCGCAAACTAGTCGCGCGGGCTTCCCCCAATGGCTCGTTACCACCCATCTTGCAAGGGGGGAGAGGGCTGCCTTGTGTAACGAAGAACTGCTCGCGGTGAAATGGAGAGACAAGCGTGAGTTTACATGCTCTCCTCCATTCACGCAGACACGACAATCCAAATTGAGCGAGCAACCCGTGTCATTGAAAAGCCCCTCTCAGTCCACGACTATAACCTTCACATGGGAGGGGTGGACTTCAATGACCAGATGTTGTCTCCATATTTAGTTTCCCGACGCACCAGACGCTGGTATAAGAAGGTGTCTGTATATTTAATTCAATTGGCTCTGTATAATAGTTTTGTTCTCTACAGTAAAGCTGGGAGAACTGGATCCTTCCTCAAATTTCAGGAAGAGATCATCGAGAACCTCCTGTATCCAGGAGGTTCCGTGGCCCCATCCACCAGTGTAGTTAGCCGTCTACACGAGCGACATTTCCCCAGTGTCGTTTCTGGTACCTCAACCCAACCGTCACCCCGAAAAAGATGTTGTGTCTGTAGCAGGAGTGGAATAAGGCGAGACACACGCTATTTTTGTCCTGACTGCCCTGACCACCCTGCCCTATGCTTTGGAGAGTGTTTCCAGAAGTACCACACACAGGTACACCTAGCATCTCACAGGACAGGCACACAGGGCTATTAGGGCCCATTCACACACAGCTGCTGCAAACCTCTCCTTTCACCTGGGACAAAGTGCATAACGCAATTCGCCACATCTTTGGGCGAGTTGCGCTTTGCACATTGTCCCATGGGGAAGGAGAGGTTTGTCCTATAAAGGTAAAAAAAAAAAAACACCAGTATGCAAAAATGTTAACGTTCAGTTTCAAAAGTTAAATAAAGTTTATATGTTCTGTTCTATAGTTATTATAAAGTTAATAAAATGCATTGCGTTGCGGCCTGGTTTTTTCTTTTTTGTTTAGTTTTTTTTACCTTCCAGGTGGACCAACCGATCAACTAGCTGCAGCACTGATGTGCATTCTGACAGAAGCATTGCGCTGCTGTCAGATTACACACAAGTCGGTGTATGCGGCGCTGCAAGACGAGATTTCTCCTGTGCAGTAAAAGATACGTTTGCCGAGGCATATGAGCTGAGGAGGTGGCGGTGTTCATATGCTTTGGCAAATATTTTGTATATAAAAAAAAAAAAAATCCTGGCAATGATTTATTCATCCACATCGATTGATGTGAATGGAGAAATCGGGTTTGCCAGGGCATACGAGCTAAGTGGGTATGGATGTTGGGCGAAGCTCCTATGTCCTGTCAGACGCCTTTCCCCTCCTTTTTTTTTTTGGGCATAGATTTTTTCATCCACATTGATCGATGCGAATGAAGAAATCTGTGCTGTTCATTTTTTTCTTTCAGCCCAGAGGCTGAACGAAAAAAAAAAAATCTCATTACTTGTATGCTCAATATAAGGAGAATAGCAGAAACTCCTAATGCTGGCCATACATGTAATGATTGCGGAGACCCTCAAATGCCAGGGCAGTACAAACACCCCACAAATGACCCCATTTTGGAAAGAAGACACCCCAAGGTATTCGCTGAGGGGCATATTGAGTCCATGAAAGATTGAAATTTTTGTCCCAAGTTAGCGGAAATTGAGACTTTGAGAAAATACAAAAAAAATATCAATTTCCGCTAACTTATGCCAAAAAAAAAAAAAATATTCTATGAACTCGCCAGGCCCCTCATTGAATACCTTGTGGTGTCTTCTTTCCAGAATGGGGTCACATGTGGGGTATTTATACTGCCCTGGCTTTTTAGGGGCCCTAAAACGTGAGAAGAAGTCTGGGATCCAAATGTCTAAAAATGCCCTCCTAAAAGGAATTTGGGCACCTTTGCGCATCTAGGCTGCAAAAAAGTGTCACACATGTGGTATCGCCGTACTCAGGAGAAGTTGGGGAATGTGTTTTGAGGTGTCATTTTACATATACCCATGCTGGGTGAGATAAATATCTTGGTCAAATGCCAACTTTGTATAAAAAAAATGGGAAAAGTTGTCTTTTGCCGAGATATTTATCTCACCCAGCATGGGTATATGTAAAATGACACCCCAAAATACATTCCCCAACTTCTCCTGAGTACAGCGATACCACATGTGTGACACTTTTTTGCCGCCTAGGTGGGCAAATGGGCTCACATTCCAAAGAGCACCTTTCGGATTTCACAGGCCATTTTTTACAGATTTTGATTTCAAACTACTTCTCACGCACTTTAAAATGCCAGGGCAGTATAACTACCCACAAGTGACCCCATTTTGGAAAGAAGACACCCCAAGGTATTCCGTGAGGGGCATGGCGAGTTCCTAGAATTTATAATTTTTGTCACAAGTTAGCGGAAAATGCAGATTTTTTATTTTTTTATTACAAAGTCTCATATTCCACTAACTTGCGGCATAAAAAAAAAATTCTAGGAACTCGCCATGCCCCTCACGGAATACCTTGGGGTGTCTTCTTTCCAAAATGGGGTAACTTGTGGGTTAGTTATACTGCCCTGGCATTTTAGGGGCCCAAATGCATGTGAAGTAGTTTGCAATCAAAATGTGTAAAAAATGGTCTGTGAAATCTGAAAGGTGCTCTTTGGAATGTGGGCCCCTTTGCCCACCTAGGCGGCAAAAAAGTGTCACACATGTGGTATCGCCGTACTTAGGAGAAGTTGGGGAATGTGTTTTGGGGTGTCTTTTTACATATACACATGCTGGGTGAGATAAATATCTCAGCAAAATACAACTTTTCCCATTTTTTTGTACAAAGTTGGCACTTGACCAAGATATTTCTCTCACCCAGCATGGGTATATGTAAAATGACACCCAAAACACATTCCCCAACTTCTCCTGAGTACGGCGATACCACATGTGTGACACTTTTTCGCCGCCTAGGAGGGCAAATGGGCTCACATTCCAAAGAGCACCTTTCAGATTTCACAGGCCATTTTTTACAGATTTTGATTTCAAACTACTTCCCACACATTTGGACCCCTAAAATGCCAGGGCAGTATAACTACCCCACAAGTGACCCCATTTTGGAAAGAAGACACCCCAAGGTATTTCATGATGGGCATAGTGAGTTTATGAAAGTTTTTATTTTTTGTCACAAGTTAGTGGAATATGAGACTTTGTAAGGAAAAAATAAAATAAAAATAAATCATAATTTTCCTCTAACTTGTGACAAAAAATAAAAAGTTCTATGAACTCACTCTGCCCATCAGCGAATACCTTAGGGTGTCTACTTTCCGAAATGGGGTCATTTGTGGGGGTTTTCTACTGTCTGGGCATTGTAGAACCTCAGGAAACATGACAGGTGCTCAGAAAGTCAGAGCTGCTTCAAAAAGTGGAAATTCACATTTTTGTACCATAGTTTGTAAACGCTATGGGCCAGATTTATCATTACTCTGACAGCTAAAGTCAGTTTTAGCCAAGTCAGATTTATGATCGGCCCTTTAAGACTGTAATAAATGTGGTTTGACGGTAGCAGTTTATCCGTCAGTAAGCAGATTTACAAAAGTCGCACATCTTTACGAATAAGTCGCACATTTTTATGAAAAAGTCGCATGTTCTATTAAAAAGTCTCATAAGATAAGCATGGTCCTCACTGGACTGAAATTGCGACTTTTTTGCAACTTTTTTAAATAGTCGCAATAGTAAATCTGTCTAGAGAATAATTGACATAAGAAAACATGCCCACTTTCAGAAAACTGGCGAGCATAGTGCAGAGCAGAAAAAAGTCGCAAATTTTTGTGCAGTTTTAGCGATTGCGCAAAATTTTGCGACTTTTTCACTCCATTATTCTGACTTGAGCTAATGATAAATCAGGCCCTATAACTTTTACCCAAACATTTTTTTTTTATCAAAGACATGTAGAACAATAAATTTAGCGAAAAATTGATATATAGGTGTCAGGGTTTTTTTGCAAAATTTTACAACTGAAAGTGAAAAATGTCATTTTTATGCAAAAAAAATTGTTAAACTTCGATTAATAACAAAAAAAGTAAAAATGTGAGCAGCAATGAAATACCACCAAATGAAAGCTCTATTAGTGAGAAGAAAAGGAGGTAAAATTCATTTGGGTGGTAAGTTGCATGAACGAGCAATAAACGGTGAAACTAGTGTAGTGCAGAAGTGTAAAAAGTGGCCTGGTCATTAAGGGTGTTTCAGCTAGGGGGGTTTAAGTGGTTAAAGCTTGTATTGGAATGTTACAAATGCAGCAAAGGCCCCTTTTTTTTAAAACCAGAATATAACTGCTGTATTTAAACGCAGCAAACGCCCCAAATGTAGTATCTAGGACAAAATGAGTATTTTTTTTTTCAAACCAGAATATAACTGCAGTATTAAAAGCTTGTATTGGACTGTCTCAAATGCAGCAAAGGCCCCAAATGTATTTTCTTGCACAAAATGGGTGTTTTTTTAAAAACCATAATATAACTGCAGTATTTAAAGCTTGTATTAGACCGTCACAAATGCAACAAAGGCCCCAAATGTAGGGTCTTGCACAAAATGGCAGTTTTTTTCAAACTAGAATATAACTGCAGTATTTAAAGCTTGTATTGGAATGTTACAAATGCAGCAAAGGCCCGAAATGTAGTGTCTTGCACAAAATGGGTGTTTATTGAAAACTAGAATATAAAAGCGGTATTTAACGCTTGTATTGGACTGTCACAAATACAGCAAAATCCCCAAATGTATTGTCTTGCACAAAATGGGTGTTTTTTTTAAAACCAGAATATAACAGCTGTATTTAAAGCTTGTATTGGACTGTTAGGGTACTTTCACACTAGCGGCAGAGAGATCCGGCGTACAGTTCCGTCGCCGGAATTGCCCGCCAGATCCGACACAACGCACACCACCACACATTTTTCACATAACTGATCCGTCGTTCCGACGATGACCCTAAAAGCCGGATCCGTCGTTCAATTTCTTTCCGTTGTCAATTTTCGTCAGATCCGTCCGCCGGATCCGTCTATTCCGTTTCCATCCGTTTTTAGACGGAAAGACGGATCCGGCGTTTAAATTAGAGATAAAAAGATGCTATCTGTTATAAAAGATAACCCAAGGTCACAAAAAGATAAGCAAATACTACAACTGCCTATAAAAGAAAACCAAAGGTCCTTACCACTCAGAAGTCCCTTCAGCAGATTGCAAAGATGATGCCGGACCATATTCGTTTTGGATTTCAGGCTCTAATTCTGGTTTCACGCTGGAGAAGACGTCTTAGAGCCAGACGGCGTAGAAATCGACGCTATTGGGTGCATCCAATAACCTCTGCAAGAGTAAGAAGGGGAGTTTTTGAAACTCTGTTTCCTGAATTGAGGGATTATCCTGAAAAATTATTTAACTACTTACGGATGACGGTAGAAAGTTTTGATGATCTTTTACAACGTGTGTCACCTCACATTCAAAGACAAGACACCACTTTCCGTCGCTGTGTTTCCCCAGCAGAACGCCTATTGTTGACCATAAGGTAAAGTACATACTTTATTACATATTGAACCAATATTTGGTCTAAATTTTTTTAAGCTGCTGTTTGGTAGTGTGAAGCCATACATTTTTTAAGCAATATTTGCTTTTTTTTTTTCTGTGATCACTGTACAAAGTGTCTAATTTTGGCCCCAATTGATGCTCATCATTTTTTTTTTATTGTACATCTTGTTTAAAGTTTGAATCAATATACTGGTCAGATGTTGAATGAACTGGGATGAATATTGTTCGCCATGGAGAACATTTATCGTTGAATTTTATTAACAATTATATTGGCCACAGAAAAAAATCTTGACCAAAGTAATATATGTAGGGGTGCAATACAATTGTGTCAGATTGATATACCTTGTATATTATGTTGTTTTTTAAAAATTTTAATACCCATTTTTTTTCTTTTAAAATTTAGGTTTTTGGCAAGTGGAGAAACTTTCAGCTCACTCCATTTTCAATTTCGCCTTGGGATATCAACTGTCTCAATAATTGTCAAGGAGACAATGCCGTGTTTTGTGGGAACAACTGCATGATGAATTCATCCCACATCCAACTCGACAGCATTGAACAGAAATATCTGAAAGATTTTTCGATGTTTGTCAGTTTCCCAACTGCATAGGTGCGGTAGACGGGAAACATATTCGTATTATCAAGCCCCACGGAACCGGATCAGAGTATTTCAATTACAAGAAATATTTTTCAATACTACTAATGGCCATCGCAGATGCTCAATATCGTTTTGTTGCAGTGGACGTAGGGGCCTATGGATGCGCCAACGATTCCATGGTTTTTAAAAATTCATATATGGGCCGTAGTCCCATATATGAATTTTAGTAGTAGACGGACAATTTGATTTTCCTCTCCCTCAACCACTGCCAGGTACTGATGGCCCACCCATGCCGTTTGTATTGGTTGGTGATAAGGCCTTCCAAATGTGTGGAAATCTAATTAAACCGTATTCCAGCCGCGGATTAGATTTAAAAAAACGGACATACAACTACCGCTTGACCAGGGCTCGAAGAATGGTTGAATGCACATTTGGAATTTTGGTTGCAAAATGGCGGATTTTCACTAAACCAATTCAGATGAAGGTTGAATCGGTCGACAAAGTTGTAAAGTGTGCTGTGGTGTTACACAACTACCTCCTTCAAAAAGAACCACTCAATTTAGAACAGGTACCGGAGGACAGCGAGATCGCAAGCATTGAAAGATGTCGACATCGGTCAACTGTAGCAGTTGCACGGATGAGAGACTCGTTTGCGGATTATTTCTGCTCTGAAGCAGGAAGGGTGGACTGGCAGGACCGATTTATATAAACATTTTGGGAATCATTTTCAAATAGCCGTTAATTTATGTTTGTTGTTCCGTTGTTTGATGGTTAAAGTGTGTTGTATTTGATTTCAATTGCATTTTGGGTTCAATAAATATTCATTTAACGTTTATTAGATTTTATTTTAATATATTGATGTGCCCACACTATAGGAGCGACACATACTTGTGTCGCTCCACTGGCGCTGGTATATTTAATCAGGCCTGTAGTATGGAGACTGAGGTTAAATCTGCCCACGCCAGTGGAGCAACAATTAGTTGTGTCGCTCCACTGGCGCTGGTAGATTTAATCAGGCCTGTAGTATGGAGACTCAGGTAAAATCTGCCCACGCTGGAGGAGCGACAATTAGTTGTGTCGCTTCGCCAGTGCTGGGAGATTATGTCTGGCCTATTAGACACCCAGGTTTCTCACAATCTACCAACGCTGTAGGAGCGACAATTAGTTGTATCGCTCCGCCAGTGTCTGGCGCATCCCAGACAGTGCTACTGCACATTTCACACTACGCCCACATCCTGGACATCCATCCTTAAGCGGCAGAAGTCTGATGAAGGCTAATGTATGGCCGAAACCTCATGAATTTTACACAGCCGCATATGTCTATTAAAAGATTCCTTTTTGCAACGCTATTTGCTGGAGTTTTTACATTACTCCTGCTCCGCCAGTGCTGGGAGATTTTAATTTTATTAAAAGTAAAAATATCAATATTTATTTTAAAAAACAATTAAACAGTCCAAGGTTTTCTAAACCAAAAAAATAACATTTATTATAAATATCAATAAAATAAATAATTACAAATTAAGGAAGGTATGCTGGGGGGTGGAGGGAAGTGATTGGTTTGGGTCCACTCTGTCCTGTTGTTCTTCTGCCACTGTGGACAACAAATTGCGTGTTGAAGCAAGTGGCACAGAGGGAGTATGAAGAGTGGATTGGGCAGGAGAAGGAGTTTCCCGAGAAACAGTAGAGGGAGTGGTGAAAGAGGTAGGAGCATAGTAAGAAGGAGAAGAAAAGTGTTGAGAAAAGAGCTCGGCAGTTTGGGATGGGGGTGGGTTGTGGGAAGGGGGAGGGGGAGGTTGGGAATGCTGAGCCTGTTGCTGTAAACTTGGATAGGTGTGGGATGGGGGATAGGTGTAGGATGGGGGATAGGGCAGGGGTGGGGTAATGGTTGTGGGGCGGTGTGCCAGTTGCCACAAAACGCTGTCCATCTGTCTTCTGGCCTCATACTGCTGGTCGGGTGATAAGCATTCCAGCGCAGGTAACAACGACACAATATAGTGATGCATCGGACTCATTTGTGTCGTCAACACCGCCCCCTCCTGAAGACGACGCAAATGATCCTCCACAGATGCAACCCTATTTGTGATCCCCACCAAGGACTCATACATGAGCCTTGTGAGGTCTTTGTAGTCAGCCTGGCGGCTCCTACCTGACCTCTGGCGACGCATAAGGGCCTCAAAAAGTGGAGCCATCGTCGACATTGTTGCGTCGCCAGAGGGCACAAGTAGGGGAACAGGTTGGGAAACCTGGTGTTCCTGACCAGCAGTAGGAGCAGGACGAGAGGGACCTGCGGCGGCTTGCTCTTCAGGGACCGCCTCCTGAGGAACTTCGGGCGCAAGAGTGCTGCTTGATGTTCTGTGAAGCAAAGAAAAAAAAAATATTTAGCATTTTGCATGGATGGGAGAAACTGTGGGATAGAGGTGAGCAAAGAGACTTCAGAAGCTACATAGGAGGTTACATTCAAAAAAAATAGAGAAACATACTGTACATAGAGGCCATGAAATAAATGAATTTTCAAGGAGGTGTCTATGTACAGTATAGCCTTTTTTTGGGGAAAGCAACTTCGAATGAAAAATCAGAAGCATACATTGCTCCTCTCTACTCCACTAAATACAATGTGTATGTCCAAGACAAAGTGCCAAATGACAGTCTGTCTGGGCCATACACCTAGTTTGAAAAGTTGTTTTTTAAGAGACACCTTATATCTTACCTTCGCATCTCAAGGGTCCTTCGTAGGAACCCCAAGGCGGCAGAATAGCGGTATTCACGCCTTGAGGTTCCTCCCGACCCACTCGGGCGCCGAAGTTCCTCATTAAAGGCCTTCTTGTAGCGGTCCCTGATTGAGCGCCACCGAACCATGATCGTATCTCCTAGAAAGAAAGAAATCAAATTAGGATGTATATTTAAAATCAGTGGTTAATCAAAAGTTGTTTTTACAATTTAATTGAAACAGCCACAAAAAGAAAAAAAAAATCATTTTTAAAAAAAATGGCGGTTTAAAAAAAAATTAGACTGTAAAACCACTTTTGATTAATATTTTTTTTACATGTCTGCTCTCAACAAATAATTTATACTTACGGCATTGGCCCTGTTGCCTTTCTCGGAGGTCATCCCAGTTGGGCAGAATGGCCGCACATATCTCGTTCCAGAGGAGCCGTGTTAGATGATGGTCTGCATGGCGGCGGGCGGTGTGGTCCCACAACGGTGTACGCTCCTCCACCATATGGATAAGGAGGTCATTGTCGATATAAAATCGTTCAACGTCCTCCTCATGCCTTCTGGTGGAGGTTTGGGAGCCCTAAAAAAATTTAAAAAAATTGAAAAAATATTCAGTTTAATATTCAATAAATTTATTTTTAATAAAAAACATAACTTTACAATACTCACACGACCGCCGCGTGCTCCACGGCGTCCCCTGGAAGGTCGTTGATGACCTCTCTCACTGGCAACAGGACGAGATGGCAAAAAAAAAACAACATTATTTATATACAGGTCCTTCTCAAAAAATTTGCATATTGTGATAAAGTTCATTATTTTCTGTAATGTACTGATAAACATTAGACTTTCATATATTTTAGATTCATTACACACAACTGAAGTAGTTCAAGCCTTTTATTGTTTTAATATTGATGATTTTGGCATACAGCTCATGAAAACCCAAATTTCCTATCTCAAAAAATTAGCATATTTCATCCGACCAATAAAAGAAAAGTGTTTTTAATACAAAAAAAAGTCAACCTTCAAATAATTATGTTCAGTTATGCACTCAATACTTGGTCGGGAATCCTTTTGCAGAAATGACTGCTTTAATGCCGCGTGGCATGGAGGCAATCAGCCTGTGGCACTGCTGAGGTGTTATGGAGGCCCAGGATGCTTCGATAGCGGCCTTAACCTCATCCAGAGTGTTGGGTCTCGCGTCTCTCAACTTTCTCTTCCCAATATCCCACAGATTCTCTATGGGGTTCAGGTCAGGAGAGTTGGCAGGCCAATTGAGCACAGTAATACCATGGTCAGTAAACCATTTAACAGTGGTTTTGGCACTGTGAGCAGGTGCCAGGTCGTGCTGAAAAATGAAATCTTCATCTCCATAAAGCTTTTCAGCAGATGGAAGCATGAAGTGCTCCAAAATCTCCTGATAGCTAGCTGCATTGACCCCTTGATAAAACACAGTGGACCAACACCAGCAGCTGACATGGCACCCGTAGACCATCACTGACTGTGGGTACTTGACACTGGACTTCAGGCATTTTGGCATTTCCCTCTCCCCAGTCTTCCTCCAGACTCTGGCACCTTGATTTCCGAATGACATACAACAGTTCAGTGCTGCTTCTCTGTAGCCCAGGTCAGGCGCTTCTACCGCTGTTTCTGGTTCAAAAGTGGCTTGACCTGGGGAATGCGGCACCTGTAGCCCATTTCCTGCACACGCCTGTACACGGTGGTTCTGGATGTTTCTACTCCAGACTCAGTCCACTGCTTCCGCAGGTCCCCCAAGGTCTGGAATCGGTCCTTCTCCACAATCTTCCTCAGGGTCCGGTCACCTCTTCTCGTTGTGCAGCGTTTTCTGCCACACTTTTTCCTTCCCACAGACTTCCCCCTGAGGTGCCTTGATACAGCACTCTGGGACAGCAGTCAGGTCGGCAGTCTTACCCATGATTGCGGTTTTGAGTAATGCACCAGGCTGGGAGTTTTTAAAAGCCTCAGGAATCTTTTGCAGGTGTTTAGAGTTAATTAGTTGATTCAGATGATTAGGTTAATAGCTCGTTTAGAGAACCTTTTCATGATATGCTAATTTTTAGAGATACGAATTTTGGGTTTTCATGAGCTGTATGCCAAAATCATCAATATTAAAACAATAAAAGGCTTGAACTACTTCAGTTGGTGTGTAATGAATCTAAAATATATGAAAGTCTAATGTTTATTAGTACATTACAGAAAATAATGAACTTTATCACAATATGCTAATTTTTTTAGAAGGACATATATATATATATATATATATATATATATAACACGCATAAAAATTTGAAAAGTATAAAAAAATTAACCAACCGTTTCTCCTCCACCCCCAACTTCCTCCTCCCCTGTTCTTCTGGCTCTGGCTTGACCGGGAGAACTCTCCTCCATAGAGTCTGACTGATAAACAAAAAAATATAAATTTAATTATTAGAATAATAACACAATATATAGTTTGGAAAGCAAAATAACTTTACATACTACATCCTGGAGGTGTCATGATCGGGGAGGAGAGCTCCCGGCCTCGCTTGAAGATGAAGATGTGGCTATAAAGAAAAAAAAAAAAGGAAAAAAAATTATATTTGAACTTTAAATAGAATAACAGACATACCGACAAAAAAAAAACTTACTGGTCATAATAATTTTCTGGCTGGCTTGTTGGCTGGCTGGCTTTTTGGCTAGCTGGCTGGCTGGCTTTATGGCTAGCTGGCTGGCTTTTTGGCTAGCTGGCTGGCTTGTTGGCTAGCTGGCTGGCTGGCTTGTTGGCTAGCTTAGTTTTTTTTTGTGATCAGTCTAAAAAAATAAAAATTTTGACAGGTTGTCATATTGTTTAACGAAAACATACTACTCCTCCTAACATGCACTGTGTAGTTATATTACATGCAACCCCTATGCCACAGTACATAGGGGTATGCAGTTAATATAAGTACATAGTGTATGCTAGGAGCAGCAGCATGTCAGGACTACTACTCCTAACATGCACTGTGTAGTTATATTACCTACAACCCCCTATGTCACAGTACATAGGGGTATGCAGTTAATATAAGTACATAGTGTATGCTAGGAGCAGCAGCATGTCAGGACTACTACTCCTAACATGCACTGTGTAGTTATATTACCTGCAACCCCCTATGCCACAGTACATAGGGGTATGCAGTTAATATAAGTACATAGTGTATGCTAGGAGCAGAAGCATGTCAGGACTACTACTCCTAACATGCACTGTGTAGTTATATTACCTGCAACCCCCTATGTCACAGTACATAGGGGTATGCAGTTAATATAAGTACATAGTGGATGCTAGGAGCAGCAGCATGTCAGGACTACTACTCCTAACATGCACTGGGTACTGACAACTCCTATGTACTTATAGCTCGTTTGTATAAGTACATAGGAGCTGTTTATATGATGTTTTTTCGCTCAAAAAATAATAAAATAACCACATATACTCACCTTCTCTGGCGTGCACCCGACTCCCTCGCAGGCAGGATCCAGACAGGATGGCGCGAAACTTGCTCCTCCTCTATCCGACGCAGGCGTAGACAGGATATCCGGATCAGTCGTTGCGTCGTTCCCATGAACATTTAAAGTCGTCCTCAATACAATTCAATGGGAATTAAGGACGGATCCGGCGTTATGGCAAATGCTACGGCTTTTGAGACGGAGAAGAAAATTATGCATGCTACGGTTTTTCATTTCGACGTCGAAAAGACTGAAGCGGAGCAATCCTGATGCATCCTGAAGGACGGACTGTCCATTCAGAATGCATGGGGATAAAACTGATCAGTTCTTTTCCGGATTTGAGCCCCTAGGACGGAACTCAACGCCGGAAAAGAAAAACGCTAGTGTGAAAGTAGCCTTACAAATGCAGCAAAGGCACGAAATGTAGTGTCTTGCACAAAATGGGTGTTTATTGAAAACTAGAATATAAAAGCGGTATTTAACGCTTGTATTGGACTGTCACAAATACAGCTAAAGCCCCAAATGTATTGTCTTGCACAAAATGGGTGTTTTAAAAAAAAAACATAATATAACTGCAGTATTTAAAGCTTGTATTAGACTGTCACAAATGCAACAAAGGCCCCAAATGTAGGGTCCTGCACAAAATGGCAGTTTTTTTTCAAACTAGAATATAACTGCAGTATTTAAAGCTGTCACAAATGCAGCAAAGGTCCCAATTGTATGGTCTTGATCAAAATGGGTGCTTTTTTAAAACCATAATATAACTGCAGTATTTAAAGCTTGTATTGGACTGTCACAAATGCAACAAAGGCCCCAAATGTAGGGTCTTGCACAAAATGGCAGTTTTTTTTCAAACTAGAATATAACTGCAGTATTTAACTGTCACAAATGCAGCAAAGGCCCCAAATGTATTATCTTGCACAAAATGGGTGTTTTTCTCAAACCAGAATATAACTACAGTATTTAACGCTTGTATTGGACTGTCACAAATGCAAAAAAGTCTCAAAATGTAGTATCTAGGAGAAAATGAGTTTTTATTTCAAATCAGAACATAACTGCAGTATTTATTGCTTGCATTGGACTGTCACAAATACAGCAAAGGCCCCAAATGTAGTCTTGCAAAAAATGGCTGTTTTTTAAACCAAAATATAAAAGCAGTATTCAAAGCTTGTATTGGACTGTCACAAATGCAGCAAAGGCCCCAAATGTAGTGTCTTGCACAAAATAGATTTTTTTTTTACAAACTAGAATATAACAGCAGTATTTAAAGCTTGTATTGGACTGTCACAAATGCAGCAAATGCCATAAAATGTAGGGTCTTGCACAAAATGGGTGCTTTTTTATACTAGAATTCAACAGCGGTATTTAAAGCTTGTATTGGACTGTCACAAATGCAGCAAAGGTCCCAATTGTATGGTCTTGCTCAAAATGGGTGCTTTTTTAAAACCAGAATATAACTGCTGTATTTAGAGCTTGTATTGGACTGTCACAAATGCAGCAAAGGCCCCAAATGTATTATCTTGTAAAAAATTTGTGTTTTTTTAATACTGAATATAACTGCAGTATTTAAAGCTTGTATTGGACTGTCATAAATGCAGCAAACGCCCCAAATGTAGCATCTAGGACAAAATGAGTATATTATTTTTTCAAACCAGAATATAACTGCAGTATTAAAAGCTTGTATTGGACTGTCTCAAATGCAGCAAAGGCCCCAAATGTATTTTCTTGCACAAAATGGGTGTTTTTTTTAAAAACCATAATATAACTGTAGTATTTAAAGCTTGTATTGGAATGTTACAAATGCAGCAAAGGCCCGAAATGTAGTGTCTTGCACAAAATGGGTGTTTTTTTCAAACCAAAAAATAACAGCAATATTTAACACTTGTATTGGACTGTCACAAATGCAGCAAAGGCCCCAAATGTAGTGTTTTGCACAAACTAGGGTGTTTTTTTTTTAAACCAGAATATAAAAGCGATATTTAAAGCTTGTATTGGAATGTCACAAACGCAGCAAAGGCTGTAGTGTTTGCACAAAATGGGTATTTCTTTCAATACAGAATATAACAGCAGCATTTAACGCTTGTATTGGACTGTCACAAATGCAACAAAGTCCTGAACTGTAGTAACTAGGACAAAATGAGTTTTTGTTTTTTTCAAACCAGAATATACCGTATTTTTCGCCGTATAAGACGCACCTAGGTTTTTGAGGAGGAAAATTAGAAAAAAAATATTTTGAACCAAAAGGTGCGCTTTTGGTGGGTTTTGAACTAATTGTGGTCTGTGGGTGACGCACTGTTATGGGGGATCTGTGGGTGACACTTATGGGGGATCCTCTCTGGATGTCACTGTTATGAGGATGAGGATCTGTGTATGACAGTTATGGGGGGGGGGATCTGTGGATGACACATATATGGCATCTTATGCTATGTGTCATACACAGATCCCCTCCATAAGTGTGGGGGTCGCATCTGCTTTAATAATGACAGCAGGGCCCGTGCAGTGACTGTATTCTACTACACGGGCCCCGCTCACTGTATAATCATATCCCTAATAGTTAATTGTTGTATGCATGTAATCGCATAATGAGCGATAATGAGCGCTGTGTATTACCGTACTTACAACTAGAAGCGCTCGCCGTTCGGAGCAGAGAGGAGGGAGGAGGCAGGCCGGGAGCTGGCAGCGTGAGGCATACGTCATGCGCCCATGCCGCCTGCTTCATTCATAAAGTGGGCGGCGCAGGCGCGTGACGTATGACTCACGCTGCCAGCGCCCGTCCTCCCGGCCTGCCTCCTCCCTCCTCTCTGCTCCGAACGGCAGGTGCTTCTAATTGTAAGTACGGTAATACAGAGCGCTCATTATGCGATTACATGCATACAACAATTAACTATTAGGGATATGATTATACAGTGAGCGGGGCCCGTGTAGTAGAATACAGTCACTGCACGGGGCCCGCTGTCATTATAAATGCAGATGCCGGCCCCCAGCCCCTCCTCTCTCACAGCTGATACACCCGCCGCACGGCATTGCGGCGGGTGTATCATTGAAAACTGGCAAAATCAGCTACATTCGCCATATAAGACGCACTGCTATTTCCCCCCCACTTTTGGGGGGGGGGGGAAGTGCGTCTTATACGGCGAAAAATACGGTAACTGCAGTATTTACGCTTGCATTGGACTGTCACAAATACAGCAAATGCCCCAAATGTAGTGTCTTGCACAAAATTGCTGTTTTTTAAAGCAAAATATAAAAGCAGTATTCAAAGCTTGTTTTGGACTGTCACAAATGCAGCAAAGGCCCCAAATGTAGTGTCTTGCACAAAATGGGTGTTTTTTTTTTCAAACCAGAATGTAACAGCAGTATTTAACGTTTGTATTGGACTGTCACAAATGCAGCAAAGGCCCCAATCTATTATCTTGCACAAAATGGGTGATTTTTATAAACCAGAATATAACTGCTGTATTTAAAGCTTGTATTGGACTGTCACAAATGCAGCAATGGCTCCAAATGTAAGGTCTTGCACAAAATGGGTGTTTTTTTTATACTATAATACAATAGCGGTATTTAAAGTTTGCTCCGAGTTCACACTTGAGTAGATTTGACACCTATGTCGGAATTGAGAAGTTCATAAGGAAAATTTGCCTTAGGAAATGTTTTATGAAAAATCCCATCATCTCCAATACTCAGGAGATATCTGAATTCACCCATACTGAATTGAGGGCCAAATCAACGAAATATCCAATAAATGAAATTTGTGCCGAGATAGAGGCTTTTAGAAAGAACGTAGAACGAGATATTAGATCTATGAGGAATGTCAGTAGAGACAGATCAAACCTCTCTAATCAAGAGATTGCAGCTATTAAACAACTTCAGAAGAATGACAGGATCACAATTCGTCCCGCTGAAAAAGGCGGTGCAATAGTGATCCTGAATACTGAGGATTACAATAAAGAATGCCATAGACAATTGTCTGATATGGAGATATATAGCAAATTGACTATGGATCCAATCAACCAATTCTACCCAGAGTTGGTAAAATTATGTGAAAAGTAACAAGCAAAGTATCTGTGGATCACTACAGCTGAATAATTTGGATCAGGTGCTCTTGATGACCCACCTAGCCACAAAGGAGTAATCAATATGTAAAAGGTAGACCAGGCACCTTAGTCAGTCAGCTGACCTCTGGTTCATTGCGAATCATCAAGCCCGCACAGAGACAAGGGGAACATAGACAAGACTAAGGTAATACCGATACAGTAACAACAAGAGGTGGGACGCCACCACGATATGTTACTATACTGTATCACTTAGTCTTCCCTGTCTTGAAGGACTTGCAACATTTATTTATGCGCTTGCCACATTACCTGAAATTAAGAACAATTGACAGTATAACCACTGAAAAGTAATATCCGGATCAGCACTGATAAAACCCCAATATTCAGATTGTGGTCGTCCATAGGTTGGATTTTGATGATCTGTTATTAATCGCACTGTCGTATCTTACTTAGTGCATGGACTGCGGTTGTCCATAGGTTGGACTTTGGGAACGATTGCTGCTACATTTTCACTATTGCACTTTGCTATATTGCGGTTGCCCATTAATTTGGACTTTGACAATTGCTGCTATAAATTGCACTATTTGATTTTGTTTTAGCATCCACCGCTTTTACTCAGATAAATGTTTATGCTGCTATATTTAGGAATTATTGCTGCCATTTATGTTGTACATGTTTTTAATACTGCTATCTATATGAATTAATGATATTATAGGAAGCTTAATAAATGACATTTAATTAATCTCTATTTTTAACTGCATATTTTGAGTGCCTGGTCTACCTTTTACATATACAGGTCCTTCTAAAAAAAATTAGCATATTGTGATAAAGTTCATTATTTTCTGTAATGTACTGATAAACATTAGACTTTCATATATTTTAGATTCATTACACACCAACTGAAGCAGTTCAAGCCTTTTATTGTTTTAATATTAATGATTTTGGCATACAGCTCATGAAAACCCAAATTTCCTATCTAAAAAAAATTAGCATATTTAATCCGACCAATAAAAGAAAAGTGTTTTTAATACAAAAAAAGTCAACCTTCAAATAATTATGTTCAGTTATGCACTCAATACTTGGTCGGGAATCCTTTTGCAGAAATGACTGCTTCAATGCGGCGTGGCATGGAGGCAATCAGCCTGTGGCACTGCTGAGGTGTTATGGAGGCCCAGGATGCTTCGATAGCGGCCTTAAGCTCATCCAGAGTGTTGGGTCTTGCGTGTCTCAACTTTCTCTTCCCAATATCCCACAGATTCTCTGTGGGGTTCAGGTCAGGAGAGTTGGCAGGCCAATTGAGCACAGTAATACCATGGTCAGTAAACCATTTACCAGTGGTTTTGGCACTGTGAGCAGGTGCCAGGTCGTGCTGAAAAATGAAATCTTCATCTCCATAAAGCTTTTCAGCAGATGGAAGCATGAAGTGCTCCAAAATCTCCTGATAGCTAGCTGCATTGACCCTGCCCTTGATAAAACACAGTGGACCAACACCAGCAGCTGACATGGCACCCCAGACCATCACTGACTGTGGGTACTTGACACTGGACTTCAGGCATTTTGGCATTTCCCTCTCCCCAGTCTTCCTCCAGACTCTGGCACCTTGATTTCCGAATGACATGCAAAATTTGCTTTCATCCGAAAAAAGTACTTTGGACCACTGAGCAACAGTCCAGTGCTGCTTCTCTGTAGCCCAGGTCAGGCGCTTCTGCCGCTGTTTCTGGTTCAAAAGTGGCTTGACCTGGAGAATGCGGCACCTGTAGCCCATTTCCTGCACACGGTGGCTCTGGATGTTTCTACTCTAGACTCAGTCCACTGCTTCCGCAGGTCCCCCAAGGTCTGGAATCGGTCCTTCTCCACAATCTTCCTCAGGGTCCGGTCACCTCTTCTCGTTGTGCAGCATTTTCTGCCACACTTTTTTCCTTCCCACAGACTTCCCACTGAGGTGCCTTGATACAGCACTCTGGGAACAGCCTATTCGTTCAGAAATTTCTTTCTGTGTCTTACCCTCTTGCTTGAGGGTGTCAATGATGGCCTTCTGGACAGCAGTCAGGTCGGCAGTCTTACCCATGATTGCGGTTTTGAGTAATGAACCAGGCTGGAAGTTTTTAAAAGCCTCAGGAATCTTTTGCAGGTGTTTAGAGTTAATTAGTTGATTCAGATGATTAGGTTAATAGCTCGTTTAGAGAACCTTTTCATGATATGCTAATTCTTTTAGATAGGAATTTGGGATTTTCATGAGCTGTATGCCAAAATCATCAATATTAAAACAATAAAAGGCTTGAACTACTTCAGTTGGTGTGTAATGAATCTAAAATATATGAAAGTCTAATGTTTATCAGTACATTACAGAAAATAATGAACTTTATCACAATATGCAAATTTTTTTAGAAGGACCTGTATCTATACTACCCTTGTCATATGAGCTGATGCGCACTGCGTCTGCAGATCGCGGTGCTACAGCTCAAACTATCCCTGACATATTCTTAAAATGCTATAAGACGCAGCTCCCCCGACATGTTTCACCGCATACGGCGGCATCTTCAGGGGAATGAAGCTACAGACAACACGAGTGTTTGTTATAAGATGTGCTTTATACTCGTAGGGCGGGTCGTAAACTATCTTACCCTATGAGAGTATCGACGCTCGTGTTGTAAGCGCCACTATGGCAAATCACCGCTCCGTCTCTTCGTTATGATGTCACCGAGCAGAAACCAATCCGAAAGGTACCTATGCGCTTGCGCTCTTCATTAGACTTCAACTTTTCTTATTCCCGATTACCATTGGGCATGCGCTAAAACTTTGAAATTCAGGCTTAAGAATATACCCTGCGCATGCGTCGGGACTTAGATTATTTTAAAAGGAATACTACTGCAAATGACATGCGCTAAAACTTCAAAATTCGATTCAAGCTGTGCGGTGCGCATGCGTGTAGACTTGAAGATATTTTTATAGCACCTACTAAACCAGGCATGCGCCAGAACTTAAAATTTCCTAGCCCGATTTATCTACGCATGTACAGGAACTTATAAACCCCTGATGGATCTTTACTCTTTTGAGGGTTTTTTATTCACATTTGAGGACCAAATTAAATAACAGGTATTTCACATAGGAGTTATCAATGTTCCGGTACTATTGGTCCAATATTTCCAGTCCAATACTAGACTGAAAAAGACATAAATTACTCTTACCGGTAATTGGATTTTCTTTTACCCTCCACAACGGCACTTACCTGGAGGAGGTTGGCCCGCCTTCTTAGGGACAGGAAACAATTAGCGAGATCAGCCAATAAAGGGCCCCCTCCCTCTTATCTCTCCAGTTAATAACCTAGGACTCAGAATAGGCATGAAAATAAGGAGAAATTTAATGAGGTACAAACAAAAAACAACAGAGATAAACTCACTCAAAAACAGAAGCACTACCAAACCTCAGTGTGCTCAAGAAAAAAATAAAGGGTAACTACTCCTAAGTCTTCAAGAGTATAAAGCAAAACATAAGTAGAACAATCTACGTATTGGACACAATTTCGGGTGGGAATCCCGTGCCGTTGTGGAGGCTAAAGGAAAATCCAATTACCGGTAAGAGTAATTTATGTCTTTTCCCCACGCCTCCACAACGGCACTTACCTGGAGGAATAACATAGGATACCTAACTTAGGGTGGGACTACCGCAGATAAGACTTTGCGGCCTAAGGACAAGTCTTTATTAGTGGAAATGTCCAGCTTATAATGCTTAAAGAAAGTACACGGGTTGAACCATGTCGCTGCTTGACAGATTTCTTCCAATGAAGCTGAGGCACCTTCGGCCCAGGATGCTGACAATGCTCTGGTAGAGTGGGCTTTCAGTGAAGGAGGTGGAACGACCCCTTCGGTTTCGTAGGCTAACGTAATGCATGTCTTTATCCATCTGGAGATGGAGGTTTTGCTGGCTGCTTCGCCTTTGTGAAGTCCCAGGTATTGTATTAGTAATTGGTTCGACTTCCTAAAACCTTCCGTTGCACTCAAATACTGAAGTACGCACCTTGTAACATCCAAATTATGAAATAATTTTTCCTTATCAGACGTCGCCTGGGAACAAAAGGAGGGGAGAGTGATTTCTTGTTTACAGTGAAACCTGGATACTACCTTGGGAAGAAAATCTGGAGCATGCTTCAGTATAATCCTGTATTCTAAGATCGTGAGATATGGAGGCAAAACAGAGAAAGCCTGGATTTCTCCTATCCTTCTTGCAGTGGTGATTGCTAAAAGAAAAACTGTTTTGAGAGTTAATGTCCTCAAGGAAATTTCCACAAGGGGCTCAAAGGGTGGATGCATAAGCCTGGAGAGGACCAGGTTCAAGTCCCAAGGAGGGAAAAAAGACCTAAGTCTAGGGCGAATTCTACTAGCTCCTTTGAGGAATCTTTTGACAATACTCAAATCTGCAAGTCTGATATATAGAAAGGCACTCAAGGCTGTTACTTGGACTCGAATGGTACTTACAGAAAGACCTTTATCCAGCCCTGACTGAAGGAAGTCTAAGATCAGGGTCACCTCTGGCTCGCAGGAGGGATTCCACTTGTTGTTCCCAAAAACGCAGAAAGGTTTCCCAGGTCCTTAAATAGATTTTAGATGTTACAGGTTTCCTACTCTGCAACAGAGTGGAGATTACTGACTCTGAGAACCCTTTCCCTTTTAGGATGCTTCTTTCAGATTCCAGGCCGTCAAGCGAAGCTGGCTGACCCTGGGATGCGTTGCTGGTCCTTGGAGAGGCAGATCTGGTCGGGGAGGTAGCAACCAGTATTCTTCCCCCGCTAGGCTTTTCAGAGTAGAGAACCATGTTCTCCTGGGCCAGAAGGGAGTGATCAGGAGAACCTGAGCCTTCTCTTCCAGAATCTTGGAAATAACCCTTGGTATTAGAGGAAAGGGAGGGAATGCATAAAGAAGGTCCCGAGGCCAAGGAGATGACAGGGCATCCACCGCAAGGGGTCGGTCTAGAGGGGATAGGGAAAAGAAGCTCGCGACTTGTCTGTTTCTCCTTGTCGCAAATAAATTGATTGAGTGCCCCATCTGGCACAAATCTGGGCAAAGGTCTGCGGGTTCAGGCTCCATTCCCCCGGCAGTAGTCGATCCCTGCTTAGAAAGTCCGCCAATTGATTTTCTCTCCCTCTTACATGGGCTGCTGATAGAGAGTTTAGGTTTTCCTCGGCCCAGACTATGTCCGATAGGATTTTCACGTTTTTCAGATGGATATAAGGGGAAAATTTTATTATGGCGTCCCAGACTGCACTTAGCTCCCTCATGTTCAATGAAGCTTGTTGTAGCTCTGTCTCCCAGAATCCTTGTGTCATCTCCCCCTTCATGTGGGCCCCCCAGCCCTGTTGACTGGCGTCGGTGGTGATGACTAATAAGTCCGTCTGTCTCCACTCTAACCCTCGGGATAGGTTTGACAGCTTCGTCCACCAGGTTAAGGCCATCTTTAGATAGGATGGGATTTTTATCTTCTTGTTCAGAGATGATTGCTTTTTGTCCCAATTGTCTAACAGGAAGGCTTGGAGAGGCCTTGAGTGGTGCTGAGCCCACTTTACGCATGAGATTGTTGACGTCATAAGACCCAATATTGCCAGTATCTCTATATTATCTCTCTGAAGGAGGCTATTCTTTGTCTTTGGAAACTCCTGATACAACTTAGATTGCTTTGTTTCTGTTCCGGCAGAAAAGAGATCATAAGGCGAGAATTTAGCAGAACACCCAAAAAAATTTTTTCCTGTGAAGGAAGAAGGCAGGACTTCTGGTGATTTATCATCCAACCCAGGTCGGCAAGGGTAAAAAGGATTGATTGAAGGTGGCACTGAAGAAGACTTTCTGACGGGGCTGTGATTAAAAAGTCGTCTAGGTAAGGTATGAAGGAAATTCCTGCTAGGTGAAAGAATTTTGATACTTCCGCCATAACTTTCGTAAACAATCTTGGGGCCGAGCTGAGGCCAAATGGAAGAACTTGGAATTGATAATGACGGAGAGAACCCTGGAACCAAACCGCTATTCTCAGAAACGTCTGGTCTTCCTTCTGGATTGGGATGTGATAATAGGCATCTGCCAGGTCTACTGTCAGCATATAGCAGTTCCCTTGTAAAAGATTGATCACTGACCTTACTGTTTCCATTTTGAATTTTTTGTAAATCACATATCTGTTTAGGGTCTTTAGATTTATTGGGTTTTTTTTACCAGAAAAATGGGAGAGTAGAACCCTTTCTTCTGTTCCCGACCGGAATAATGGCTCTTTTCTCCAGCAGAAGCAAAATTTGCAGATCAATTGCTTCCTGATTTTTTCCCCTTAGTCCGGAGTTTTCCATGTAACGGTCTGGGGGTATGCTGGTTAATTCCAGACAGTAGCCATCTTTTATGACACCCAGTACCCAAGGGGAGGCCTGAATTCTTACCCAAGCTATATAAAAATGCATTAGCCTTCCCCCTACCGCTCTTCTGGCATCATTGGGAAGTAGCTGTCCGGGAAGACTTTTCGGGATTAAATAGGAAGCCCTTTCCTCTTCCTTTGGATGACTGCCAGGACGCTCCCGATTCTTTTTTCTTTTGATCAGGCCTACTACGTCTCTGGGGCCAAAAGGAACGTCTCTGATGGAAGAACTTTGATTCCGTGGGGATGCCTTTTTTCCTATCTGATGCCTTCTCTAATATATCATCGAGAGCGGTACCAAACACTCTATCCCCTTCGCAAGGCAGGGCACATAATTTATTCTTTGATGCCGTATCCCCCAACCAGGTTCTCAACCAGATGGCTCTACGGGAGGCGTTGGACAAGGCCGCTGTTCTGGCTGACAATTTTACTATGTCAGCAGAAGCATCTGCCATAAAGTTTGTGGCCTGTTTCAAGACGGGGTGTTCCTCCAACTGACCTAACCATAAGGACAAGGTTCTGGCCGTATAAGTCGCCGAAATTCTGGGTCTTGGAATCGCAGAAGAGGACTCCCATGTTTTTTTAAGTAAACTTTCACACTTTTTGTCCATTGGGTCTTTGAGTAAGCCCAAATCCTCAAAAGGCAGTGCTGTCTTTTTAGAGATTCTTGCTACGGGTGCGTCCACCCTAGGGGTCTTATCCCAGGTAGCTGAATCCTCTTCCGCAAAGGGATATTTTCTTTTAAAAACCCTTGATGCTGTCTGTCGTTTTTCAGGATCTTTCCATTCATTAAGGATTAGGGTCTTAAAACTGCTATGGACTGGAAAGACAAGTTTTTTCTTGTCCGCCAAACCTGCGAACAGCTGGTCCTGTACTGAAAGTGGTTCCTTAGGTTCCTCCAAATTAATTGTAGCCCAGATGGTTTTTAGTAATGAGTCTGTTTCTTCAATAGAACAGAGAGGCTTTCTATAGACGTCGCCAGAGATAGATGAGTCCGAGTCGGCCGTGACTTCCCCTTCGTCCCTGTCCGAATCTTGCTCAATGATGGGAGAGCTTGATGTAGAGGGTTTTGGCGGAACAGTAGTCATTTTTGCTTCTACTGCAGCCCCAAATTCCTCTTTAATAATGGTTCTGAGACTCTCAATAAGTGAAGGGGATTCATCTGAAACCACTTTATCACAGCACCTCTGACATAGGGACTTCTTGTGAGAACTAGAAAGGGCTTTCTTGCAGATAGGACATTTCTTTCGACATGCTGCCGAAGACAGAGCACTGAAGGCTGCCGGAGACGCCTGCATCCTGCTCTGCATTTGAACTTCCTGGTTCCGGGTACGTCACAGCCCCGCCCCTGTGCGTGACGCCGTAATACTGCCCAATCAGCACGGCGCACGGAGGAGTCACATGGGAGCGTCACTCTAGGCCAGGCAATGCCCCCTGCTGCCCAGAAATCTGCCGGTCCGGATCCAGGACACGGAAGAAAGGAGCCCGGGGTCACCAGCGTCCGCCGTCTTTACACAGAGAGGAGGGAGGGATGGAACAAGCAACATCCCGCGACCCCTCCTCCTGCGACGGCCCACTGGCAGAACCGGGAATACTTACAAAAAGGCCGCGCGAGCTGCTGATCCGCAATCCCGACCTTCTGAGGGACAGGAAACAACTGGAGAGGTAAGAGGGAGGGGGCCCTTTATTGGCTGATCTCGCTAATTGTTTCCTGTCCCTAAGAAGGCGGGCCAACCTCCTCCAGGTAAGTGCCGTTGTGGAGGCATGGGGAAAAGGAACCTTTATATGATTTTTGCTACTTACCTGTATGATATTTAAATGTCCTCCATATCTTAGAATTCCTACAGTTAGTACATATCAGTATTCCTATGTCATTTCTGCATAGGTTTTATGACTTAAATCGAATTGTCTGTATTGTACATCTATCATATACTTCCAGATATTTTTGCCCTATTATTTCTCAACCGTCTCTTTTTTTTTAATGTGTTACTTTCCGATTAATATTCTGATATATCATACGGGCCAGTGCGCAGGTGCGGTGATCGGATGTTCTCAGCTGGACACCGGCCGACACTGCGCATGTGCCGGGAGCCTCACAAGCGGTTAGGGTAGGGAAAAATTCCCGGGCCAGTGCGCAGGCGCGATGATCGGTTGGATGTTCTCAGCTGGACCCTGGCCAACACTGCGCATGTGCTAGGAGCCTCACCAGCGGTGATCCAGTGCTTTTTCCTACCCTAACCGCTGGTGAGCAAAAAATCATTGCAGCGCCACGGGAAAAGGACTTTGTGCACATGCACGAAACCGCACGTGCGCACTTAGGGGTAGGTAGAGTTTCTAGCGCAAAATGTTCCATCAGATCTCCCTATCCCTGAGTGCCCATGCGCGCACAAATCATCATCTGCTCCTGATGATGTATGCGCGCGTGGGAACTCAGGGGTAGTGAGATCCTATGGAACATTTTGTGCTGGAGAAATCTACCTACCTCCAAGTGCGCACGAAGTCCTCTCGCAGCACTGCAATAATCCAGTGTGGCGCACACACCGTCCTCCAGCTGATTCCTGTGTGGCTGCGTCACTTCCGGTATAGCGTTCTTGCAAGGTATAGGAATCTGGCAGAATCCAGCTAACTGCTGTGAAATTTCCCTACCCCATCGTTGTGCGCCTCAGCGGCACACCTTCTTACGTCATGTCCGGTGCGGCCAGCAGGAAGTGACGAGAATAGAAATCTCACGGGTAGGGAAATCTAACGGAACAGCGGCCAATACGTTCTTGACTTTACCAGGTTGGTTTCAGTTGGTTCAGCAGACAGGAAGAGGCGGTGCCTGTTGTGTCAGCAGTGAGCCAATAGGAATCTGATGGGCTTTCTACGCCCCTGGAGAAGACCTTGTGGGGACACTGTGCGCTTCCGTCAGTTATTTTGCTAGCTGCCAAGCAGTTGGTATACCTCTGCTGGAGAAGATGGCAGCGGTCGGGCTAAGGGCATCATACCACCGAGCTCTGGATAAAATAGAGCTGATGCTGCCTGCGCGGATCAGACCCTTCTACAATCACCCGGCAGGTGAGGCGCTGTGATACTGCCTATCAGAGGTGACCTGTTAGTTTAGAGGCTTCCTGCAGCACCCTCCTTGTATGATGTAGAAGTGCTATGCTGCTAGTGTGTTGCTGTGCGGCCAGTAGTCACAGACGCCCATAGACGAAACCTGCAGATAAAGTACAGGGAATTATCCTCTGGGCACAGCTCACCTCTGCCAACAGGAGGTCACTTACTGGTCTGTCTTGTTTTGCATTCAATTTGTCTCCGTCATGGGGATAGTGCCTCAGCTGGCAAATAAGATTGCCCTTGACCCAGAGAAACCGATCAGCCCTGAAAGACCTGCTCAGACTATGCACCCATTAACCTTAAAGGGTTTCTACCACTTCGTTTTCACATAATTAGCTTTCAGACACTAGCGATCCGCTAGTGTCTGCTCTGCCAAACAATCCTAATATAATAGCTTTTGGGGCAGCCGTTTCGCTAAAAAAAAAGAACTTATATTGATATGCTAATGACCCTTATATTGATATGCTAATGGAGTCATTAGCACCTAGAGATCCTCTAGGTGCTAATGACGCCCCCATAGCACCTAGAGGGACATTAGCATATCAATATAAGTTCTTTTTTTAGAATTTCACTTTTTATTTAATAACTATTTCCTCACTTAGGGGCTAGAACCTGGGATCTTTTAATCCCATGTCCCATTTACCCTGTGTAAAGGGGGAATATTAATCACTAATATTTATGCCTCCACCTATTTATACCTTTATAGAACAACAATACAATACTTTCACTATTCTTTACGCTAACCACTATGCTAGCTGCATGCGCCTTAGGCTACTTTCACACTAGCGTTCGGCTAGCGTTCGATCGGATCCGTTCTGAACGGATCCGATCATAATAATGCAGACGGAGGCTCCGTTCAGTACGGATCCGTCTGCATTATTTTAGCAAAAAAAAGCTAAGTGTGAAAATAGCCTAGTACGGATCCGTCCAGACTTTCAATGTAAAGTCAATGGGGGACGGATCCGCTTGAAGATTGAGCCACATTGTGGCATCTTCAAACGGATCCGTCCCCATTGACTTACATTGAAAGTCTGGACGGATCCGCACGGATCCGCACGCCTCCGAACGGCCAGGCGGACACCCGAACGCTGCAAGCAGCGTTCAGCTGTCCGCCTGTCCGTGCGGAGGCGAGCGGAGCGGAGGCTGAACGCCACCAGACTGATGCAGTCTGAGCGGATCCGCCTCCATTCAGACTGCATCAGGGCTGGACGGCTGCGTTCGGGTCCGCTCGTGAGCTCCTTCAAACGGAGCTCACGAACGGAAACCCGAACGCTAGTGTGAAAGTAGCCTTACTGAACTAACTGCCAATAACTACACATCACACAGATAGTTACAAGTAACACAGTATTTATTACTAACAATACACTACGCACACAATACACTAACAATACAGCACTAAATATACAATACTAAACTACACTACACGTTCCCAAATTCCACCCATAAACTAACTATACAGTTCACACATACAAATATTAGCAACCCCCCCCCCCCCCCGACTACTTTCTGTCCCTATAGGGTACAATAAGGGTTAACAGTGGCGCTGCAGGGGCGAGTGCAGGCCACAGACACAATAGTGGACAACGATGCAAGGGTTACTACTCTGTAACAGAGGTTCAGCACTGCAAGGGTTAATCAGGGGCCAGGGTGCACAGTATCAGGGCTGTACAGCAATGCAGGGGTTAATTTCCTGCAAGTGTACAGTGAGGGGGGTGTGTGGCAGGGATGCAGGGGTTATCAGGGGTGTATCCAGGGGATTAGGGGTTTGGATATACCAGGGGTGTAGGCAGGGGTTAAATGGTATATTGATCCAGGGGATTAGGGGTTTGGATATACCAGGGGTGTAGGGGTTAAACAAGGGGCAGTAGGGGGTCAGGGATTTAAAGGGTAGTGGGATAGTGGTAGGGATCAGGGGTATATCGTTGGTGGGATAGGGGATAATAAAAGGGGGTGATACTTATGGTATATTGCTCGTTTGTCCAGGGGTCTGCTCTTCTATCAGGGTGGGGTGGGGGGTCCCATCGCCTCCTCTGAGCGCCGGTTGCGCTCTCCTTCAGGAGGGGGGTCCGGTCGGGGTTCTCTCTGTGTGCAGGGCTGCCGGGCTTTATACGCTGCAGCCCGCACTCCTGGGCCGCGGCACATGCGCTGTGCGTGCGTGCCACCAGTCAGGACACGTGGGCCGGCGCGGTGATATGACAGCGGGGCCACGCTTCTAGCAGACAGGCGAGAGAAGTCTGGACCCTTGTCCGGTCATTCTGATGCAATTAGCCAGATTGCATCAGTGTGAATGCTTGGGGCCCATTCGCACCGATGCACCTGGTTACAGCCTATGGAGATGTGGGGGGGGGGGGGCACATCCACACACATGTATACATTGATCATTCATCAGGAGGCATATATGTTATGAAGGGGGATGTAAATGTATGTATGTATGTATGTGTGTGTGTATATATATATATATATATATATATATATATATATATATATATATATATATATATATATATATATATATATATATATATATATATATATATATATGTGTGTCTCAACCCTTCCTCAACACCCTGATAGATCTCTATCAGGGTGAATAGGATCTCGCACTCTCGCTGCTGCATAGTGCTTTAGGGCTTTAGTAGCGTCCTGGCTGCCATGGTAACCGATTGGAGCCCCAGGATTACACTGCTGGGGCTCCAATCAGAAGCTGCCACTGCCACCAATGTGAAGGGGAGGGGACCCTGTGGCCACTGCCACCAATGATTTTAATACTGGGGAGGAGGGGGGCACAGCACCACCAATGATAATTAACCTTTTGATACAGGAGGCGGGTGCCGGCATCAGATCAGCGGCAGTTAACCCCTCAGGTGCGGCACCTGAGGGGTTAACTGTCACTGATCGCAGTTCCCTGTCTGAGGCAGGGTGCCGACTATGTGATTCTGCTGCCAGCAACTGCCTCCTGTATTAAAGTCCAGATCCATGAAAGGTCGTCTTTTAACTTTTAAGTTAGCACTGCACTAATTATTCCGGGGCGCCGCTCCGTTGTGTCCCTCTGTATTTTCGGTCTCTTGGTAAAACTGGGAGGAGCCTGTCCTTTTTCTCCCTGGCCGTTCCTTCTCCCAGGCTGTAGTGCTGTCCAGTCGCAGCGCAGAGCTCACAGCCTGGGAGAAAAAAGCTCTACACAGCCTGATTGTTACTTTACAATGTTCGGACCAATGAAAGGTCCTATTTAACTTTTATTGGTGGCGCAGTGCCATCTCTCCTCAATGGTGGCAGCGACGGCACAGGGGGAGGGAGAGAGTGACTCCTCCCCTGTGCTGCTGTGGAGAACACGGAACGCGCTGACAGCAGCACGCTCCATGCTGTGATATTAGGTTGCGCAATAGTGAAGCCTAGTATCGAAAATGATCAAATCCTGTTATCTAGGTCAATACCGGACAAAAGTATCGATTGGGTTTCAAAAATTCTATAATGGAATAGAGCAGCACACTGTGCCATGAAGCATACAGTATCTTTGTAGCATACGTGACTGTGGGTGATGAATGCCAACAGTGGTAGCCGTAAAACACATATGTCTGAGATGTCTGTTCGGAAATGTTCTCAATGGAAACCTCATCTGGACACTGCAGAATGTAGTGCGGAAAGAGCCAAATATCGACAGCTTAGGGCTTGCATATAGCTTTAGTTTTAATCCCATTTTACTTGAGGCAAAAATGCTGATAGATCAGGAACAAACATTAATAGGAGTTCAATCCATTCAGGACACCTACCTAAACAAAATGCATAAATTGTACAGGATACGTAACTAGCTGGACACGAAGTCTGGTTGTAATGGATTGCTATGAGAAACTGACTATCACTTTTCTTTCTTGTTTTAGGACCCAAGACCGTCTTTTTCTGGGCTCCAATAATGAAATGGGTAATTGTTTTAAAAGTCTTTCCAAATGTTTAAAGGGAGTCTGTCACCTCCTCAAGCAGTCAACTGGATCATTAATAGTATGTTGCTGTATTGCCTCAAATCCTCAATGAAGAGTACCTTCTGGGTGGGCGCAGAAGTCCATTTAATGTAGTCCAACAGCGGTGCTTGTAGTAGTGCACTTCTTAGTGCTTGCAGGAGGTGACAGACTCTTTTAAATGTGTTGAATGTAGTCAAAACCCGACTTGGAGTAAGTAAACCTTCAATTAAGTTTCCTTCATAATTTGCTAATCAGGGTACTTTCACACTAGCGGATGAACAGTTTGTCGTATCTGTGCTGCCGCTAGTGCATGCGGGCCCCTCGTAGTTTTATTCCGGCCACCTCTCGGCATGTTTGCTGTGCTGCCGCCGGAAATCCGGCCTGCCCCCATTATAGTCAATAGGGCTGGACAGTAGTCCAGGGGAACGCGTGCACTAGCGGTAGCACAGATCCGACAGGCTGTTCACCTGCCGGACTTCCTTGCCGCTAGTGTGGAACTAACCTCACCCCTTGTTACATAAACATTGTTTTGTATATATAGCAGCCGTTCATACCTTCAGCTCATTAAAGAGGACCTTTCTTCTGTTTTACTTATAGGAACTAAAATACCTGTACTTGTGGGGAATCTTTCATCCTTTTTTGGTTTTTTTGTTTGTTTGTTTTTTAAACATCGCTCTTACACCTCGCTGCTCCCTCCTGAAGTTTTCGCCCTCAATATGCTAATGCTGCGCATTGGAACAGGAAGGAGGATACGCCAGGGTTTCTCAATGGGCGTTTCCTTCTCCCTGGCTGTGCCGCGATCCAATAACATTGGAGAGCGTCACAGCCAGTGCATAGGAAAGATGTTTAAAAATAAAATACTAAATCTGGATGGCAACATCAGGGGGGGGGGGGGGGGGGGCATTTAGCTCCTATAAGTAAAACAGATGAAAGTTCCTCTTTAATTCTTGTTTTCAGAATGGATATTCTTTGAAGCTGCCCTCTCATGCTCTGGAGGTCATCCAGTAAGCAACCTGCTGTAAACCTGTCACACATGCTTCTCTCCTGCATCTGACCTCACATTAAAATAGTAGCTCGTATCGGTATACACATCGCTATTTGAAGTAACAGTAAATTGGTGCTTTCTCCTTATTTTGGAGATCAGCGTGTCTTTTATCAATTAATACATGTATTCTCTACTGTGCTCCTCCATATCCACTCGTAACGGGGTTCTCTGAGAATGATTTAAAATAGTGCCAGGAACCTGTTCTAGAATGTGAGTAGGACTGGTTGCCATCGATTGCCGAGCTGCTTAGGGAAGGGGTGATACAGAGGGGACTGACTACACACAACAATCTGGAACTTGCATATGCTACATTTTGGTGAGTTTTCTTGTCGGGCTGCTCAGCCATGTTGACATTTCATAGGCAGGATGACGTCATTACCATCTATTGTAGAGCAGTGCAGTGAGGCCTCGCCCGCTCACCCCCTGAGTAGCTCCGCAAGTGGTGACAGCCAATCCCTCTTGCATTGTAGGACAGGTTGCTGGCAGCAATTTTAAATCCTTTCCAGAGAACCCCTTTAATCCCATGCGTGATTGCTCACTTCTGTCAAATTTTATGCAGTTCCTCAGTCTTCCCATAATCGTCATGTGTCATAATTTACCCCTGCCACCTTCTGTCCTCCATTGATCCCCATGTGCCAGAACTCGCCCCTGCCACCTTCCATTCTTCTCCTCCGTCCTCCAATCATCACGCACTCACACCTGCCACCTTCCATCCTCCACCATTCAGGCTGGCTAACTTGATGGGGTTGTTTCAAACACCTAAATCTCTGGATGAGCTGGTTCTTTAACCCGTAGGATACCAGCGACGTACAAGTACGGCGCAGAGATGAGGGACACAAATACCTGCATACATGTACGGCGGGCTGATTGGGCAGGTGTAGGAGCTGCTCCCGCCAGATCAGCGGCAGGGGTCCAGCAGTCACTGATAGCCGGACCCCTGCTGTATGCGCCGGCATCGGTGAAAACACCAATGCCAGCGCATTAACCCTTGCACGCTTGCGGTCAGCGCTGAGCTATGGGTTCCCCGCGCTGCTGTGACAGGGACCAGATGGCAGGGAAGGCAGGCCGATGCCTTCCTTAGGTATTGTGGCTGCCTTCCGTGACAGCCTGTGAGATCCAGCCCCCTGGATCTCACAGGAAGCTGTAAGTGACCCCCAAAAGTTGAAGTTCCAGAGTGGGACAAAAAATAAAGTGAAAAAAGAAGTTAAAAAAAAAAAAAGTTTCAAGTAAAAAACAAACATAATTTTCCCAAAATAAAGTGAAAAAATAATTGTACAAAATAGGGAAAAAATGAAAAGTAGACATATACAGTACAGACCAAAAGTTTGGACACACCTTCTCATTCAAAGAGTTTTCTTTATTTTCATGACTATGAAAATTGTAGATTCACCCTGGAGGCATTAAAACTATGAATTAACACATGTGGAATTATATACATAATAAAAAAAGTGTGAAACATCTGAAAATGTCATATTCTAGGTTCTTCAAAGTAGCCACCTTTTGCTTTGATTACTGCTTTGCACACTCTTGGCATTCTCTTGATGAGCTTCAAGAGGTAGTCACCTGAAATGGTCTTCCAACAGTCTTGAAGGAGTTCCCAGAGATGCTTAGCACTTGTTGGCCCTTTTGCCTTCACTCTGCTCGATTGGGTTCAGGTCCGGTGACTGTGGAGGCCAGGTCATCTGGCGCAGCACCTAATCACTCTCCTTCATGGTCAAATAGCCCTTACACAGCCTGGAGGTGTGTTTGGGGTCATTGTCCTGTTGAAAAATAAATGATGGTCCAACTAAACGCAAACCGGATGGAATAGCATGCCGCTGCAAGATGCTGTGGTAGCCATGCTGGTTCAGTATGCCTTCATTTTTGAATAAATCCCCAACAGTGTCACCAGCAAAGAAACATCACACCTCCTCCTCCATGCTTCACGGTGGGAACCAGGCATGTAGAGTCCATCCGTTCACCTTTTCTGCATCGCACAAAGACACGGTGGTTGGAACCAAAGATCTCAAATTTGGACCAAAGCACAGATTTCCACTGGTCTAATGTCCATTCCTTGTGTTCTTTAACCCAAACAAGTCTCTTCTGCTTGTTGCCTGTCCTTAGCAGTGGTTTCCCAGCAGATATTCTACCATGAAGGCCTGATTCACACAGTCTCCTCTTAACAGTTGTTCTAGAGATGTCTGCTGCTAGAACTCTGTGTGGCATTGACCTGCTCTCTAATCTGAGCTGCTGTTAACCTCGATTTCTGAGGCTGGTCACTCAGATGAACTTATCCTCCGCAGCAGAGGTGACTCTTGGTCTTCCTTTCCTGGGGCGGTCCGCATGTAAGCCAGTTTCTTTGTAGCGCTTGATGGTTTTTGTGACTGCACTTGTGGACACTTTCAAAGTTTTCCCAATTTTTCGGACTGACTGACCTTCATTTCTTAAAGTAATGATGGCCACTCGTTTTTCTTTACTTAGCTGCTTTTTTCTTGCCATAATACAAATTCTAACAGTCTATTCAGTAGGACTATCAGCTGCGTATCCACCTGACTTCTCCACAACGCAACTAATGGTCCCAACCTCATTTATAAGGCAAGAAATCCCACTTATTAACCACCTCAGCCCCGCTAGCTGAAACCCCCTTCATGACCAGAGCACTTTTTACACTTGGGCACTACACTCCTTTCACCGTTTATCGCTCGGTCATGCAACTTACCACCCAAATGAATTTTACCTCCTTTTCTTCTCACTAATAGAGCTTTCATTTGGTGGTATTTTATTGCTGCTGACATTTTTACTTTTTTTGTTATTAATCAAAATGTAACGATTTTTTTGCAAAAAAATGACATTTTTCACTTTCAGCTGTAAAATTTTGCAAAAAAAACGACATCCATATATAAATTTTTCGCCAAATTTATTGTTCTACATGTCTTTGATGAAAAAATAATGTTTGGGCAAAAAAAAAAATGGTTTGGGTAAAAGTTATAGCGTTTACAAACTATGGTACAAAAATGTGAATTTCCGCTTTTTGAAACAGCTCAGATTTTCTGAGCACCTGTCATGATTCCTGAGGTTCTACAATGCCCAAACAGTAGAAAAACCCCACAAATGACCCTATTTCGGAAAGTAGACACCCTAAGGTATTCGCTGATGGGCATAGTGAGTTCATAGAACTTTTTATTTTTTGTCACAAGTTAGCGGAAAATGATGATTGTTTTATTTATTTTATTTTTTCTTACAAAGTCTCATATTCCACTAACTTGCGACAAAAAAAAAAAAATTCTAGGAACTCACCATGCCCCTCACAGAATACCTTGGGGTGTCTTCTTTCCAAAATGGGGTCACTTGTGGGGTAGTTATACTGCCCTGGCAATTTAGGGGCCCATATGTGTGAGAAGTACTTTGCAATCAAAATGTGTAAAAAATGGCCTGCGAAATCCGAAAGGTGCACTTTGGAATATGTGCCCCTTTGCCCACCTTGGCATCAAAAAAGTGTCACACATCTGGTATCGCCGTACTCAGGAGAAGTTGGGGAATGTGTTTTGGGTTGTCATTTTACATATACCCATGCTGGGTGAGAGAAATATCTTGGCAAAAGACAACTTTTCCCATTTTTTTTATGCAAAGTTGGCATTTGACCAAGATATTTCTCTCACCCAGCATGGGTATATGTAAAATGACACCCCAAAACACATTGCCCAACTTCTCCTGAGTACGGTGATACCAGATGTGTGACACTTTTTTGCAGCCTAGATGCGCAAAGGTGCCCAAATTCCTTTTAGGAGGGCATTTTTAGATATTTGGATCCCAGACTTCTTCTCACGCTTTAGGGCCCCTAAAAAGCCAGGGCAGTATAAATACCCCACATGTGACCCCACTTTGGAAAGAAGACACCCCAAGGTATTCAATGAGGGGCCTGGCGAGTTCATAGCATTTTTATTTTTTTGCATAAGTTAGCGGAAATTGATTTTATTTATTTCTCACAAAGTCTCACTTTTCGCTAACTTAGGACAAAAATTTCAATCTTTCATGGACTCAATATGTCCCTCACGGAATACCTTGGGGTGTCTTCTTTCCGAAATGGGGTCACATGTGGGGTATTTATACTGCCCTGGCTTTTTAGGGGCCCTAAAGCGTGGGAAGAAGTCTGGAATATAAATGTCTAAAAATGTTTACGCATTTGGATTCCGTGAGGGGTATGGCGAGTGCATGTGAGATTTTATTTTTTGACACAAGTTAGTGGAATATGAGACTTAGTAAGAAAAAACAAACAAAAAAAATATATATTTCCGCTAACTTGAGCCAAAAAAATGTCTGAATGGAGCCTTACAGGGGGGGGTGATCAATGACAGGGGGGTGATCACCCATATAGATTCCCTGATCACCCCCCTGTCACTGATCACCCCCCCTGTCAGGCTCCATTCAGACGTCCGTATGATTTTTACGGATACATGGATTGGATCCGCAAAAACACATGCCGACGTCTGAATGGAGCCTTACAGGGGGGTGATCAATGACAGGGGGTGATCAGGGAGTGTATATGGGTGATCACCCCCCTGGTAAGGCTCCATTCAGACGTCCGCATGATTTTTACGGATCCATGGATACATGGATCGGATCCGCAAAAACACATGCGGACGTCTGAATGGAGCCTTACAGGGGGGTGATCAATGACAGGGGGTGATCAGGGAGTGTATATGGGTGATCACCCCCTGTTATTGATCACCCCCCTGGTAAGGCTCCATTCAGACGTCCGCATGATTTTTACGGATCCATGGATACATGGATCGGATCCGCAAAACACATGCGGACGTCTGAATGGAGCCTTACAGGGGGGTGATCAATGACAGGGGGTGATCAGGGAGTGTATATGGGATGATCACCCCCCTGTAAGGCTCCATTCAGACGTCCGCATGTGTTTTGCGGATCCGATCCATGTATCCATGGATCCGTAAAAATCATACGGACGTCTGAATGGAGCCTTGCAGGGGGGTGATCAATGACAGGGGGGTGATCAATGACAGGGGGTGATCAGAGAATCTATATGGGTGATCACCCGCCTGTCATTGATCACCCCCCTGTAAGGCTCCATTCAGACGTCCGTATGTGTTTTGCGGATCCGATCCATGTATCTGTGGATCCGTAAAAATCATACGGACGCCTGAACGGAGCCTGACAGGGGGGGTGATCAATGACAGGGGGGGTGATCAGGGAGTTTATATGGGGTGATCAGGGGTTTATAAGGGGTTAATAAGTGACAGGGGGGGGTGGGGGTGGAGTGTAGTGTTTGGTGCGACTTCACTGACCTACCTGTGTCCTCTGGTGGTCGATCCTAACAAAAGGGACCACCAGAGGACCAGGTAGTAGGTATTAGTTTTGATAACAGCGTCTAATATACCTTTAGGGGTTAAAAAAAATCACATCTCCAGCCTGCCAGCGAGCGATCGCCGCTGGCAGGCTGGAGATCCACTCGCTTACCTTCTGTTCCTGTGAGCGCGCGTGCCTGCGTGCGCTCGTTCACAGGAAATCTCTGGTATCGCAAGATGACGCGCCGATGCGTCCAGGAGGAACAAATCAACCACCTCCCGGACGCATCGGTGCGTTAGGCGGTCGGGAGGTGGTTAAACCTGACAGGGCACACCTGTGAAGTGAAAACCATTTCAGGTGACTACCTCTTGAAGCTCATCAAGAGAATGCCAAGAGTGTGCAAAGCAGTAATCAAAGCAAAAGGTGGCTACTTTGATGAACCTAGAATATGACACATTTTCAGTTGTTTCACACTTTTTATGTTATGTATATAATTCCACATGTGTTCATTCATAGTTTTGATGCCTTCAGTGTGAATCTTCAATTTTAATAGTCATGAAAATAAAGAAAACTCTTTGAATGAGAAGGTGTGTCCAAACTTTTGGTCTGTACTGTAGCTCTATAAAAATATCACATGACCTAACCCCTCAGGTAAACACCGTCCAAAAAATAAAACAAATGCCTCATGCACTCGACTGTTCAGTTTTTTGCGATCCTTCCGCAATTTGCGAAACGGAACAGGCGGCCCATTATAGAAATTCCTACTCTTGGAGCCGCTGAGAAGCCTGGCGTCTTTTTTTTTTTTTTTTTTTTTTCCTTCTTCGGTAGCCATAGCGGGATGCCTGTAGCTGCCTTGTGACCCTGCCTGCCGGCGAAGTTGCGGCGTGAGGGGAGAGGTGTGTCTTCTCCTCTCATTGAGGCTGGGCGTGCGCGTCACACCGGAAGTGACGCATGCGTTCCACCGGCCGGAAGGGGGAGGAGCTTAACATGGAGGGTGCTGTGCAGCCCATCTGAAAAAGGGAACGCCGGCCAGCCAGCGTGGAGGGAGCAGCAGTAGGCAGATACTGACCAGACGCCAGGCGGCACCTACAGCCCTCCATTGGCCCCCCTTGAAGCAGCATTATCATGCAAGAAGAGGGGGAATTACAACAGCCCACCGACAGACAGGAGCAGCTTTCGGAATCCAGCATGGTACTTCTGGGGGTAAGAGGGGTTAACCCCCACCATCCCCCTTTTGGGGAGTTATTATTATGGTCAGGTTAGACTGATTTAGGCTGTTTTATTAAATGCAGGTTAAAGAAGCCCCAAGAAAAGCTTCCCACAAAACGAGAGCTAAGGAGTGTGGAATTTGCAAGCGAAAGTTGGATCCGTCTTACCCCAAAACATGTTGTCAACCATGTCTGGATAAGTTAGTGGCAGAGGAGTCGCCATCTTTATTGCAAAGTATCCAAGACTTAGTTAAAATTGAAGTCTGTTCTTCTGTGGAAGAGCTTAAAAAATCCCTGCCTAGCTCATCCAGACATAAGAGGGCCCAGGCGATAGTGGAGGATTCTATGGACTCTGGGTCTGAGGAGGGCGCTATTGCAGACTCAGATTCCTCCTCTGAGGATTTGACAGGGAAGCCGTTATCTAGAGCGGAAGATACGGATCTACTATTGAAGGCGGTTAGATCCACGATGGAGCTTGAGGAAGAAAAGGAGTCCAGGTCTAGACCAGAGCTTATGTTTGAGAGCCTAAAAAGTTTAGGGTGTTCCCCATTCAGGACTGTATCAAGGGCCTGATTAAACGTGAATGGGAGAAGCCCGATAAAAAATGTATCCCTAGAGCGGTCAAGAGAAAATTCCTCTTTGACGATCAAGAAGTATCAGCTTGGCAGGAGGTACCGAGGGTAGACGCTACCGTAGCTAAGATAAATAAGAAGTCAGCTCTCCCGGTTGAGGATTTAGGGTCGCTTAAAGATCCCATGGACAAAAGGGGGCTGATGCATACTAAAGGAAGAATTGGGCAGCTTCCACTTCTGCCTTTTAAACCAAATATATAGCGACTACCTCTGTGGCAAGGTCATTAAAGCTCTGGTTGGAGGAATTAGTCTCATATAGAGAACAAGACTCCCAGGGATCAGCTGCTGGAGGCTATACCAACTATGTCCAGTGCAGTGGACTTTATCTCTGATGCCTCTGCTGACCCATTGAGGCTTTCCGCTAGAGCGGCTGCACTGTCCAATTCAGCCAGAAGGTCGTTATGGTTGAAGGGGTGGAAGGGCGATGTAGCTTCAAAATCTAAGCTTTGTGCCCTCCCTTGCCAAGGAGATTTTTTGTGTGGGTCGGCCTTAGATTATATTTTAGATAAGGCATCTGATAAGAAAAAAGGATTTCCAACACCGTCCTTTCCTAAACAGGGGAAGCCATTTCGGAGTAATGAAAGAAGGGAAGGTTTTGGGGCTCAAACAAAAGGAGGGAATGGAGATCCGATAAATCAAGAAGTGTGCTGTTTAAATCCAGACCTCAAACATCAAGTTCCACTCAACAATGACGCCAGCACCTGGGTAAAGGATATTACCGCAAGCACCTGGGTAAAGGATATTATAAAGGAAGGCTATCGCCTAGACTTTTGGTGTCCAAAAATTTCGAACCTCAGTCGGGGTAGAGTGGGTGAGACACGATCCCTTAATAATAACCACCGACGCAAGCCCTTGGGGATGGGGGGCCCATTCAGTTTTGGTTTTTTTCCAAGGTCCTTGGTCAAAAACCCAGAGTGCTCAGTCCCAAAATGCCAGGGAGTTAAGAGCAGTCCTGTGCACACTAAAGGAAAGTCTCCCATATTTGTCTCAAGAACATGTCAGGATCCTATCAGACAGCGCCTCGGTGGTAGCTTATATAAACAAACAAGGGGGAACAAGATCCTATCAACTAATGCAGCTGGCATCCAGGATTTTCTTGTTAATACAGGGGAAAGCTCTTTCTCTCTCAGCGGTTCATTTGAAAGGATCAGAGAATCACCAGGCGGACTTTCTCAGCAGACACAGATTCAGTCAGGCGAATTGGTGTCTGAATCAGGAAGTGTTTCACCAAATGCAGGCCCTATGGGGATCCCCTACGATAGATCTGTTCGCCTCAGTGGAAAACAAAAAGTGCAAAAAGTTATTTTCTCTCAGCAGGGAGGATCAGTCGATAGGCACAGATGCGCTCTCACAGACATGGGGGAAGGGCCTAGTCTGTGCTTTCCCTCCCATCAGCCTATTGCCCAGAGTGATCCAGAAGATCAGGAGGGAACAACCAACAGTGATACTAATAGCACCATTCTGGCCACGAAGAGTCTGGTTTGCTTGGTTGAGTATTGACTATCAATAGCCGATCCCTGGGTGCTTCCAGAAAGACAGGACCTATTATATCAGGGCCCTCTACATCATCTGGAAGTCAAGAACCTCCACCTGACAGCTTGGATTTTGAGAGGACATTCTTCAGGTCTAGAGGCCTATCAGAACAAGTTATTGGGACTCTCCTAGCTAGTAGGGAAAAAGTCACCTCCGAAATCTATCTGAGGGTATGGAAAACCTTCCTTCGGTTTGCAGTTTGCAGGTCCGGGCTTAGACTTGAGCTCACCCAACATCCCGTTAATTTTAAACTTTTTACAGGAAGGCCTTAACAAAAAGCTTAAACCCAGCACTCTCAAGGTACAGGTCTCGGCACTGAGTGTCCTGTTTTGACTTTCGATTGCTACTCATCCTTGGGTCAAAAGGTTCATTAAGGGATCCTCTAGAATATGTCCTATAGTTAAATCTAAGTCATCCCCATGGGACCTTAACCTGGTTCTTTCTGCTCTAACCAAGGCTCCGTTTGAGCCTCTGGGGGACATCCCCTTAAAGATGCTGTCCTATAAGACCGTATTTTTAGTGGCTATTACATCCGCCAGACGAGTAGGAGAACTATCCGCTTTGTCCTCTTCCCCACCATATTTTAGATTCTGGCGGATAGAATTGTTTTCAAGCCGGATCCTGCATTCCTGCTCAAAGTAGTGTCTGTATTCCATAAGTCTCAGGAAATAGTTCTCCCTTCCTTTTGACAGGACCCAAAGAATGAAGGAGAAAGATCCTTTCATACTTGAGATGTTAGAAGGCGTGTCTGTGCATATTTAGAGTCTACGAAGGGCTTTAGAAAAACCCTGCAACTCTTTGTTCAGTTTCAGGGTCAGAACAGGGGCTCGAAAGTTACAAGCCGTACCTTAGCCAGATGGATCAAGAGAGCGATAGGTCTGGCATATTCACTGTCAGATCGTCAGGTCCCTTCAGATTTTTCAGCCCATTCCACCAGGGCAGTAGCCTCTTCCTGGGCAGAAAAAGGGTGCGCTACCATCGAACAAATCTGTAGGGCTGCAACGTGGAGTTCCCCCTCTACGTTTTACAAGCAGTATAGGTTGGACCTTTCATCTGTGCAAGATATATCTTTTGGGAGAAATGTGCTGCAGGCTGTAGTCCCTCCCTAATAGTTATCTAGTCTAGTCTCTCACAGGTGCTGTCATGGGGCATAATGGAAATACTTAAATTACTCTTACCTGTAATATGTTTTCCATGAGCCCATGACAGCACCTACATAATTTCCTCCCTAAATAAATTAATTAATAAAAAAAAAAAAGTGTGTGTATAAAAAAATTAGCATATTGTGATAAAGTTCATTATTTTCTGTAATGTACTGATAAACATTAGATTTTCATATATTTTAGATTCATTACACACCAACTGAAGTAGTTCAAGCCTTTTATTGTTTTAATATTGATGATTTTGGCATACAGCTCATAAAAACCCAAAATTCCTATCTTAAAAAATTAGCATATCATGAAAAGGTTCTCTAAACGAGCTATTAACCTAATCATCTGAATCAACTAATTAACTCTAAACACCTGCAAAAGATTCCTGAGGCTTTTAAAAACTCCCAGCCTGGTTCATTACTCAAAACCGCAATCATGGGTAAGACTGCCAACCTGACAGCTGTCCAGAAGGCCATCATTGAAACCCTCAAGCAAGAGGGTAAGACACAGAAAGAAATTTCTGAACGAATAGGCTGTTTCCAGAGTGCTGTATCAAGGCACCTCAGTGGGAAGTCTGTGGGAAGGAAAAAGTGGAAACATCCAGAGCCACCGTGTACAGGCGTGTGCAGGAAATGGGCTACAGGTGCCACATTCCCCAGGTCAAGCCACTTTTGAACCAGAAACAGCGGCAGAAGCGCCTGACCTGGGCTACAGAGAAGCAGCACTAGACTGTTCGAAATTGATTTTTTTGCGACTGTCGCGTTGCAGTCGCAACATGTCGTAGTGCAACACCATAGACTATCATAAAAATTGGCGCACAACAAATGTTGCAGTGTAGTTGTTACCTATGTGATGCGCAACACATTTCGTCGTGTAGACATAGCCTAACAGTAGTTGTTGTTTTATAAATCTTAGCTTGTTATCCCATTTGTGCATATATGTCATGTATGCCTTTTGAGGGTTGCTTGACTGACTGAATCTTTAAGGGCTGCTCACATCAGAAACATAAACCGTGCAAACACAGTCAAAAGTATGTAATTTTGATCTTTGTTTTCCTAATTAACCACCTCAGCTCCCCTAGCTTAAACACCCTTAATGACCAGACCACTTTTTACAATTCTGCACTACACTACTTTCACGGTTTATTGCTCAGTCATACAACTTACCACCCGAATGAATTTTACATCCTTTTCTTCTCACTTAATAGATCTTTCATTTGGTGGTATTTCATTGCTGCTGACATTTTTACTTTTTTTGTTGTTAATCGAAATGTACCGACATTTTTTCAAAAATGTTTTTAGTTGTAAATGTTTTATTTATTTTTAAACTACATTTCTATATACATTTTTCTCAAAATTTATTGTTCTACTTGTCTTTGATAAAAAAAAAATGTTTGGGTAAAAGTTACAGCGTTTACAAACTATGGTACAAAAATGTGAATTTCCGCATTTTGAAGCAGCTCTGACTTTCTGAGCACCTGTCATGTTTCCTGAGGTTCTACAATGCCCAGACAGTAGAAAAACCCCATAAATTACCCCATTTCGGAAAGTAGACACCCTAAGGTATTTGCTGATGGGCATAGTGAGTTCATCAAACTTTTTTTATTTTTTTGTCACAAGTTAGCGGAAAATGATGATGATTTATTTATTTATTTTTTTCTTACAAAGTCTCATATTCCACTAACTTGTGAAAAAAAAAATAAAAAAATTCCATGAACTCACTATGCCCATCACGAAATACCTTGGCGTGTCTTCTTTCCAAAATGGGGTCACTTGGATAGTTATACTGCCCTGGCATTTTAGGGGCCCTAATGCGTGAGAAGTTGTTGAAATTCAAATGTGTAAAAAATGTCCTGTGAAATCCTAAAGGTGCTCTTTAGAATTTGGGCCCCTTTGCCCACCTAGGCTGCAAGAAAGTGTCACACATGTGGTATTGCCGTACTCAGGAGAAGTTGGGCAATGTGTTTTGGGGTGTCATTTTACACATGCCCATGCTGGGTGAGATATATATCACTGTCAAATGACAACTTTGTATAAAAAAAAAAAGGGAAAAGTTGTCTTTTAGAGAGATATTTCTCACTCAGCATGGGTATATGTAAAATGACACCCCAAAACACATTGCCCGACTTCTCCTGAGTACGGCGTTACCACACGTGACACTTTTTTGCAGCCTAGGTGGGCAAAGGGGCACAAATTCCAAAGAGCCCCTTTTTGATTTCACAGGGCATTTTTTACACATTTTGATTTCAAATTACTTCTCGCACATTAGGGCCCCTAAAATGCCAGGGCATGGGCATAGTGAGTTCATGGAAGTTTAAATTTTTTGTCACAAGTTAGTGGAATATGAGACTTTGTAAGAAAAAATAAATAAAAATGATAATTTTCCACTAACTTGTGACAAAAAAAAAAAATTCGAGGAACTCGCCATGCCCCTCACGGAATACCTGGGGTGTCTTCTTTCCAAAATGGGGTCACTTCTGGGGTAGTTATACTGCCCTGGCATTTTAGGGGCCCTAATGCGCGAGAAGTAGTTTGAAATCAAAATGTGTAAAAAAATAAATGCCCTGTGAAATCCTAAAGGTGCTCTTTGGAATTTGGGCCCCTTTGCCCACCTAGGCTGCAAAAAGGTGTCACACATGTGGTATCGCCGTACTCAGGAGAAGTCGGGCAATGTGTTTTGGGGTGTCTTTTTACATATACCCATGCTCAAATGCCTACTTTGTAAAAAAAAATGGGAAAAGTTGTCTTTTAGATAGATATTTCTCTCACCCAGCATGGGTATATGTAAAGACACCCCAAATTACATTGCCCGACTTCTCTTTTTACATATACCCATGCTGGGTGAGAGAAATATCTATCTAAAAGACAACTTTTCCCTTTTTTTTTTTTTTTTTTTTTTTTTTTTTTTTTTTTACAAAGGGAAAAGTTGTCTTTTAGATAGATATTTCTCTCACCCAGCATGGGTATATGTAAAAAGAGAAGTCGGGCAATGTGTTTTGGGGTGTCTTTTTACATATACCCATGCTGGGTGAGAGAAATATCTATCTAAAAGACAACTTTTCCCATTTTTTTTTTTTTTTTTTACAAAGTTGGCATTTAAGCATGGGTATATGTAAAAAGACACCCCAAAACACATTGCCCGACTTCTCCTGAGTACGGCGATACCACATGTGTGACACTTTTTGAAGCCTAGGTGGGCAAAGGGGCCCAAATTCCTTTAAGGAGGGCATTTTTAGACATTTGGATTCCAGACTTCTTCTCACGCTTTAGGGCCCCTAAAATGCCAAGGCAGTATAAATACCCCACATGTGACCCCATTTTGGAAAGAAGACACCCCAAGGTATTCCATGAGGGGCATGGCGAGTTCATAGAAGATTTTTTATTTTATTTTTTGGCACAAGTTAGCGGAAATTGATATATTAATATTTTTTTTTTTCTCACAAAGTCTCCCTTTCCGCTAACTTGGGACAAAAGTTTCAATATTTCATGGACTCAATATGCTCCTCAGCGAATACCTTTGGGTGTCTTCTTTCCAAAATGGGTTCATTTGTGGGGTGTTTGTACTGCCCTGACATTTGAGGGTCTCCGCAATCATTAGGAGTTTCTGCTATTCTCCTTATATTGAGCATACGGGTAATGATATATATATTTTTTTTTCCGTTCAGCCTCTGGGCTGAAAGAATAAATGAACCACACAGATTTCTTCATTCGCATCGATCAATGTGGATGAAAAAATCTCTGTCAAAAAAAAAAAGAGGGGAAAGGCATCTTCCAGGACATAGGCGCTCCGCCCAACATCCAAACCCACTTAGCTCGTATGCCCTGGCAATCCCGGCCAAAGCATATGAACACCGCCGCCCCCTCAGCTCATAAGCCTCGGCAAACATATCTTTTTTTACTGCAGAGGAGAAATCTCGTCTTGCAGCACCGTATACACCGACTTTTGTGTAATCTGACAACAGCGCAATGCTTCTGTCAGAATGCACATCAGTGCTGCAGATGGTCGATCGTTTGGTCCACCTAGAAGGTAAAAAAAAAAAAAAAAACAGGCCGCAACGCAATAAATTTATTAACATTATATAACATTTGAACAGAACATTAACCTGTTTGCTTATCGGTGATTTTTTTATTTTATTTTTTTATTTTATTTTTTTATTTTATCTTTTATAGGACAAACCTCTCCTTCCCCATGGGACAATGTGCAAAGCGCAAATCGCCCAGAGATGTGGCGAAGTACATTATGCACTTTGTCCCAGGTGAAAGGAGATGTTTGCAGCAGCAATGAGTGAATGGGCCCTAATAGCCCTGTGTGCCTGTCCTGTGAGATGCAATCCCTATGCTAAGTGTATCTGTGTGTGGTACTTCCTGAAAACTCCCCTAAGCATAGGGCAGGGTGGTCAGGACAGAAATAGCGGGTGTCACGCCTTATTCCACTCCTGCTACAGACACGGCATATTTTTCGGGGTGGCGGTTGGTTTGAGGTACCAGAAACTACATTGGGGAAATGTCGCTCGTGTAGATGGCTCACTACACTGTTGGATGGGGCCACGGAACCTCCTGGATACAGGAGGTTCTTGATGATCTCTTCTTGAAATTTTAGGAAGGATCCTGTTCTCCCAGCCTTACTGTAGAGAACAAAACTATTATACAGTGCCAATTGAATTAAATATACAGTCACCTTCTTATACCAGCGTCTGGTTTTGCGGGAAAGTAAATAGGGAGCCAACATCTGGTCTTTGAAGTCCACCCCTCCCATGAGCAAATTATAGTCGTGGACCAAGAGGGGCTTTTCAATGACTCCGGTTGCTCTTTTAATTTGGATTGTCGTGTCTGCGTGAATGGAGGAGAGCATGTAACCGTCACGCTTGTCATTTCACCGCAAGCAGTTCTTCATTACACAATGCAGCCCTCTCCCCCCTTGCAAGACGGGTGGTAACAAGCCGTTGGGGGAAGTCCCGGTGACTAGGTCACGCGGTGCCACAGCAGCCAATCTGTTCTAGGAACAAATGCCTGAAGAGGGGCACATTTGTGTGGAAATTGTCCACATAAAGATGGTACCCCTTGCCAAATAAGGGTGACACCAAGTCCCAGACTCTCTTCCCACTGCTCCCCAGGTAGTCAGGGCAACCGAACGGCTCCAGGGTCTGATCTTTACCCTCATAGATTCGAAATATGCCGGTATAGCCTGTGGCCCTTTCACAGAGCTTATACAATTTGACCCCATACCGGGCGCGCTTGCTTGTGATGTATTGTTTGAAGCCAAGGCGCCCGGTAAAATGTATAAGGGACTCGTCTATGCAGATGTTTTGCTCAGGGGTATACAAATCTGCAAATTTGGTGTTAAGGTGGTCTATGAGAGGCTGAATTTTGTGGAGCCGGTCAAAAGCTGGGTGGCCTCTGGGACGAGAGGTGCTGTTGTTACTAAAGTGCAGGAAATGCAGGATGGTCTCAAATCGTGTCCTGGACATGGCAGCAGAGAACATGGCATGTGATTAATGGGATTTGTGGACCAAGATGACCACAATTCATGCTTTTTGTTAGGCCCATGTTGAGAAGGCCCAGAAAAATTTTAAATTCGGAAACTTGGACGGGTTTCCACCGGAAAGACTGGGCATAAAAGCTTTCCGGGTTGGCGGCTATAAATTGAGTGGCATACCGATTTTGTTTCTGCCATAACTAAGTCCAAGAGCTCCGCAGTCAAGAACAGCTCAAAAAAAACCCAGTGCCGAACCGATCTGAGCTGTCTCAACCCGAACTCCAGACTGGGTGGTGAAAGGGGGAACTACTGGTGCAGCTGAAGTTAGGGGCTGCCAATCAGGGTTTGCCAGCACCTCAGGTACTCTAGGGGCTCTATGGGCCTGTCTGTGCGGTGGCTGCGACGGGGGAACTACTGCTTGTGCTACCGTACCAGCTTCAACTGCCCTTCTGGTGCTCGCCACTTCACCATGTTGTACGGCAGTGCTGGTACTGGGTCCAGGATGGGCTGCGCTGCTGGTGTATGCCTCACCACGTAATCTGACAGCGCCAGCCCCACTCTACTGCCCTTGAAGTGGATCCTGCGCAACCCGTGGTCTAGCAACACGGGGCCGGGTACGCCTGGTGGTATCAGGGACCTCAACCTCTTCGTCCAAACTTTGGGTCAGACTGCCACTGCTTTCTACAGGTTCATGTTCTGACCCGTTGGATTAGTCAGATGAGGGTTCCCATTCCTCATCCGACTGGGTCAGAAGCCTGTAGGCCTCTTCAGAAGAATACCCCTTATTTGCCATTTGGTTAACTAAATTTAGGGGGTATTTCCTGAGACTACCCAAGAAAAAAAGCAAGCCTGTCTTACAAATGGGAGGCTAGCGAAGTACCGGAAGCCGCTGTGATTGATAAAAAATATCAAAACAGTTTTTTTTTTTTTATCGCCGCAGCGCTTGTGTAGTGATTATGCAGTGATCAAAAAATATGTATTTTTTTTTTGTCACGGCGGCAGGGCGGGTGTGGCTGACTGATTGGGCAAACACTGCGTTTTGAGTGGAGGGCGAACTAAGGTGACACTAATAGTTCTGATCACTTACAGATACTATAAAAGTACAAATGCTGATTAGCGATACGCTAATCAGCGAATCAGTGACTGCGGTGCGGTGGGCTTGGCGCTAACAGATGCTAACTGCCTAACAAAGGGGCCTAAACTATCCTAAACCTAAGAGTCAATACCAGTGGGGAAAAAAAAAGTGACAGTTTACACTGATCGCTTTTTTCCCTTTCACAAGGTGATTGACAGGGGCGATCAAGGGGTTAATTGGAGTGATGGGGGGGTGATCTGGGGCTATGTGTGGTGTTGGTGTGTACTCGCTGTGATCTGTGCTCCTCTGCTGTAACCAACCGACGAAAAGGACAGGCAGAGGACCACAGAAGCCATTTAACACCTTATATTTATAAATATAAGGTGTTAGATGGCTTGTGATTTAGTTTTTTTGAAAATCATCAGCCTGCCAGCGACGATCATTGGCTGGCAGGCTGATGACTAACTTGTCCTCTAACTTTTGCCGTCCCGCAAAGCGCATGCGTGCGCCGGCTGTGAGCGAAATCTCGCGTCTCGCGAGATGACGCGCCGGCGTGTCAAGGAGGAACAAAACGTCCGCCTCGAACGCAATCCTGCGTGAGGTGGTTAAAGAGGACCTTTCACCGATCCTTACATTGTGAACTAAGTATACAGACATGGAGAGTGGCGCCCGGGGATCTCACTGCACTTGCTATTATCCCTGGGCGCCGCTCCGTTCTCCCGCTATGCCCTCCACTATCTTCTGTCACTAAGTTATAGTAGGCGGAGTCTGCCCTTGTTCTGCTGTAGCACTGGCCAATCGCAGTGCAGAGCTCACAGCCTGGGAGGTTATTTTCCCTCAGGCTGTGAGCTCTGCGATTGGTCAGTGCTACAGCAGAACAAGGTTAGACTCCGCCTACCATAACTAAGTGACCTTCTCAGGACTCTGTTGTTCCTCCTGGACGCGCCGATACGTCCTCTCGCGAGAGGCGAGATTGCCTGTGAACGCGCGCACAGAGGAGCGAGCGTTTACAGGAACCGAAGGTAAACGAGATCATCTACAGCCTGCCAGCGGCGATCATTCGCTGTCAGGCTGTAGATGCGATAATTTTTTTTCATTAACAGCGTTTGATATACCTGCTTCCCTGGTCCTCTGGTGGTCCCTTTTGCTTGGATCGACCACCAGAGGACACAGGCAGCTCTGTAATAAGTAAATAAGTAGCACCGCACTATACTACACCCCCCCCCCCCCCCTGTCACATATTAACCACTTCAGCCCCGCTCGCTGAAACCCCCTTAATGACCAGGCCACTTTTTACACTTCGGCACTACACTCCTTTCACCGTTTATCGCTCGGTCATGCAACTTACCACCCAAATGAATTTTACCTCCTTTTCTTCTCACTAATAGAGCTTTCATTTGGTGGTATTTTATTGCTGCTGACATTTTTACTTTTTTTTGTTATTAATCGAAATGTAACGATTTTTTTGCAAAAAAATGACATTTTTCACTTTCAGCTGTAAAATTTTGCAAAAAAAACGACATCCATATATAAATTTTTCGCTAAATTTATAGTTCTACATGTCTTTGATAAAAAAAAAATGTTTGGGCAAAAAAAAAAAATGGTTTGGGTAAAAGTTATAGCGTTTACAAACTATGGTACAAAAATGTGAATTTCCGCTTTTTGAAGCAGCTCTGACTTTCTGAGCACCTGTCATGATTCCTGAGGTTCTACAATGCCCAAACAGTAGAAACCCCCCACAAATGACCCCATTTCGGAAAGTAGACACCCTAAGGTATTCGCTGATGGGCATAGTGAGTTCATAGAACTTTTTATTTTTTGTCACAAGTTAGTGGAAAATGAGGATGATTTTTTATTTTTATTTTTTTCTTACAAAGTCTCATATTCCATTAACTTGCGACAAAAAATAAAAAATTCTAGGAACTCACCATGCCCCTCACGGAATACCTTGGGGTGTCTTCTTTCCAAAATGGGGTCACTTGTGGGGTAGTTATACTGCCCTGGCAATTTAGGGGCCCAAATGTGTGAGAAGAACTTTGCAATCGAAAAAATGACCGGTGAAATACGAAAGGTGCACTTTGGAATATGTGCCCCTTTGCCCACCTTGGCTGCAAAAAAGTGTCACACATCTGGTATCGCCGTACTCAGGAGAAGTTGGGGAATGTGTTTTGGGGTGTCATTTTACATATACCCATGCTGGGTGAGAAAAATATCTTGGTCAAATGCCAACTTTGTATAACAAAATGGGAAGAGTTGTCTTTTGCCAAGATATTTCTCTCACCCAGCATGGGTATATGTAAAATGACACCCCAAAACACATTCCCCAACTTCTCCTGAGTACGGCGATACCAGATGTGTGACACTTTTTTGATGCCAAGGTGGGCAAAGGGGCACATATTCCAAAGTGCCCCTTTCGGATTTCACCGGTCATTTTTTACAGATTTTGATTGCAAAGTACTTCTCACACATATGGGCCCCTAAATTGCCAGGGCAGTATAACTACGCCACAAGTGACCCCATTTTGGAAAGAAGACACCCCAAGGTATTCTGTGAGGGGCATGGCGAGTTCCTAGAATTTTTGTATTTTTTGTCGCAAGTTAGTGGAATATGAGACTTTGTAAGGAAAAAAGAAAAATCATCATTTTCCGCTAACTTGTGACAAAAAATAAAAAATTCTAGGAACTCGCCGGGGACCGCGGATCTGCAAAACACGGGGGCCGGCAATGTGCTTTCCGCATTTTGCCAGAACTATGTAGAAAATGCATTTTTATTTATTTTATTTCCCCTCACCTATGACGGCACCCTGTGCGACTCATGACCTCTCATCAGGACAGGAAACCTGAGAAGATAAAAAGGACACTCCTCCACCCAACACCAGTTCAGGTTTCCTGTCCTCCGGATGGGAGATCCTGAGAAGCAGCTGATGCTGAAGACGTACCTCCAAGACACCGGAGCTGGGGAAGGTCTGTGGCTGTATGCCGTGGGAAGGCCTATCCCTGGGGAGCGGTAGTTCTGTGGCCGTGTCGGAAGCTGCTCCCCATAAGTCTGACTGCGCCTGCCCTCTCTCCGGCCCTGCGGGGATCCGCTGTGGCCGTGTTCAGGCGGCTCCCCATGCTGTTCCTCGCTCTCCCCGGCCAAGATGGCGTCCGTGCGTCTTTGCTCATGCGCGGGGCCGTCTCCTGAGGATGACTATGGCGGGGGCGGAGCTTCAGCTCTGCAGGACCCGGAAGTAGAGGCCGGAGCGCGTCTTTTAAAATACAAAACACGGCAGCAGGTTCAGGCATCCAGCTGGGGCACAATTTGGATGTGCCGCGTAGCGATCCGGGTTTGCATCATGTCGGAGCCTACAGAAGGACGCGCTGAACCCCAGGAACCCTTGAGGCCTCCAACTCCGGTATTGGTCTGAGGATGGGGGAAAGGCTTCAATGGGTGAGGGCGTTCCTTTTTATTTCTAATGTGGTGTTTCATATGATTGTCTCCCTTTTAGATCCCTAAGCCACCTAAAAAATCGTCTTCCAAGACAAAGCACAGGGAATATGCGGAATGTAAAACGTCTCTATCTGCATCTTATCAGAAGGCGTTATGCTCAACATGTATAGATAAACTGGTAGCAGAACAATCCCAGACCCTCACTAAGTCCATGAAGTCTATTATCAAGGCATCCTTTAAAGCATTCAGTAAAAGCCGTGCCAGGTCCCCAGATAGACCAGGGAGGGATACGGAGTATGACAGTATTGAATTGGATTCATCCGACGATGGTGAAGAATCCAGACAACTATCGGACTCTTCGGATGAAGATTATTCAGGGAGATCCTTCTTTTCCCCTGAGGATACGCAACCATTACTAAAAGCGTTCAGAGCAACTATGCAGTTGGAAGACGTTAAGCAGACTAGATCAGTTGCGGACCAGGCCTTTCAGGCATTAGGCCCTAAAAAACATAGGGTCTTCCCTATTCATGAAAACGTACAAGCGATCATTAATTGGGAATGGAAAATCCTGATAGAAAATTTTTCTTACCCTCCTCGGTGAAAAGGAAATATCCTTATGAAGAAAAAGTTTCCTCCAGCTGGGATAGGGCCCCTACGGTAGATGCTCCAGTCGCTAAGATAGCTAAGAGATCTGCCCTCCCCTTTGATGATCTGGGTTGCCTTTCAGACCCGTTAGATAAGAAAGCAGATATTTACCTAAAACGGGCGTGGGAAACTTCCGCTACTTGTCTTAGACCCGCGGTAGCAGCCACTTGGGTATCCCGGTCCTTAAGATTGTGGATTGAACAGCTAGAGGCACATCTTAAAGAGAAGAAGCCTAGGGAGGAAATCTTAGCTTCTCTTCCCACCTTTGCTAAAGCTGCGGATTTTCTAACTGATGCTTCTACGGATGTTATGCGCTTTGCCGCCAAATCCTCAGCTATGACTAATGTGGCAAGAAGAGCTATCATGGAAGGGTGAGCAGGGGTCTAAGGCCAGACTCTGTGCCCTTCCGTGTGAGGGCGATAGATTATTTGGGTCCTCCCTGGACGACATCTTGGAGAAGGCATCCGAAAAGAAAAAAGGTTTTCCGGTCCCCCCCAGAAGACTCCCTTTTTTCGTAGACCCCAGCAGGGCTTTAGAAAACATAGGGGTAAGCCATACGATAGGAAGGAAAGGGATAGATTTCCAAGAAAATCTAGCGGCTTCCTTTTTAAAACCCAGGATAGCAAACCAAAAGACAAGCAATGACGCCAGACTCCAGGTTGGGGGAAGACTCTCTGCCTTTCTCCCGGCTTGGGCGAACGTCACCCAGAACAAGTGGGTTTTGGGGGGGATAGCGGAGGGATTCAGGTTTGAGTTCCGCTCTTATCCCCAAGTCTTTTTCACCCATACCCCAACTCCAAAGGATCCTCTAAAGTCCACAGTTCTGGAGAGAGAGGTTCAGTTATTGTTGGACAAAGGGGTTGTTTGCCAAGTCCCAAAGAAGGAGGAGGGCAGGGGGTTCTACTACCCACTCTTTTTAATAAAGAAACCCAACGTTTTTTTTCCGGATGATTCTGAACCTAAAACGGCTAAACAAATTCCTGAGATAAAAGAAGTTCCGGATGGAAACTATAAAGTCGACTTTAGACCTGTTATACCAAGGTTGCTGGATGGCAAGTATAGACTTAGAGGATGCCTATTATCACATCCCAATTCACTCTTCCTCCCAAAAGTATTTAAGGACGGCTGTTCAAGTAAGGGGCCAACTTCTACACCTGCAATACAGGGCACTTCCGTCTGGGGTCTCTCAAGCCCCGAGAATTTTCACCAAGGTCGTGGCGGAGATGGTGGCATTCCTTTGATCGTCTGGGATAGTAGTTGTACCTTATCTGGACGATTTTTTGTTTGTGGCCCAAACTAGGGAGCAGTTACAAACAGAGCTCGGCCTGGTGTGCTCTCTGAAGGATCTGGGATGGAAGATGAATCAGGAGAAGTCTAACCCCTTTGCAAATTTGCACCTTTTTAGGAATGCAGCTAGATTCCACGGCTCAGAAGACATTCCTCCCTCAGAAGAAAGTGTCCTTAACAAGTGTGGTTCCTTTTCCGGTCCTTCCGATGTTCCATCAGAGAGGCGATGGCAGTACTGGGGCACCTGACGGCTACAATTCCAGCCGTACCATTCGCACAGATCCACACAAGATCGCTACATCTTGAAGAATTGGAATGGTCTTCCTCAAACACTAGAGGAAAAATTTCATCTCTCCTCCAGAGCAAGGTACTCCCTTCTGTGGTGGACGTTCGAGAAGAACCTCTCAGTAGGAATGCCTTGGTCCTTCATGGAACCCATGCTGATAACGACAGATGCCAGTCCGTGGGGTTGGGGAGCTCATTCAGGGGGGAAAATACTGGCAGGGAAGATGGGAATTAAGACCCCGGGACTGCACGTCATATTACAAGGAGCTCAAGGCAGTAGAAAGATACTAAAGGTGGCAGTTCCAGAGGTCTCCAACAGGAAGTTGGTCTTTTACTCAGACAATTCAACGACAGTGGCCTA